>NW_027321061.1:0-2483 GCF_032062135.1 Pyxicephalus adspersus | reverse complement strand
GAGACTTCTGTGTTTTTAACTTTTAATATAAACTAGATGGATTCTTTTCTGCAATGCAAACCCATTCGTTGCTGCACAGAAGATCTCGCTTTGCAGCTTTTCCTTAGAATAGAGCAGACAGGGTTATGTTTACTCTCACCTACTTGGCTCGGTATTTCTTGATTTTCTCTGCCTACTTTTACAGATTGGACCAGCCATCTCCTTTTCCCCTGACTGACACCTTTAATCTGTAAGTGAGCAGCAGGGGCAGGGAAGTATTATGTTTAACAGCTGCCCTGAAATGAGACTATTCCAGGGGGAATAACAGTGACACCGGTATTACAGTTCTTCTATTCTATTGTAATAGCTCTAAATGGTATTTGATACAAAAGAAAGCCTTAGATCCCCCAAGACAATGGTTGATGCCATGTGAACTCTTTTAGCACTGTGTCTTACTTAACTAAAAGTTTAAATCTGCACTAGGCTAACAATGCACATGAAATAGAACCTGTCAGAAGGTTTTTATTTTGGTTCATCAATGTGATTTTTTATTTGATTACATTTTTTTATTTAAAAAAAGTACCAACATATTATGTAAAACTGTACAATAGAGCCTACAGATGACAAATATGCCTACATCACAAGTACAAAGTATGGCACAGGAAAAGAAAGGACCCTGCTCAAAAGATTCTTTAATCAACTGATTTACACATCAGCTACTCCATGTGGTCCTGTCTGACACTTGATTTACCAATATGCCTCTTTTCCAATCGATCCTGAACAGTGAAGCAGCCTAGCAAACTGTTGAGTAACTCTTTCCTCCTATACTGTTTTTTGACCTTTTTTATCTTCACTTTAAAAGAATACCAAGTCAAATTTACACTAGTAAATACACGAATGGCAAAAAAAAAAAAAAAAATCTATGATGTATTAATGAAAATAGAGCTGCATTTATCCTTATCTTTGATATATGTATGGCGTTTGGGTTTTAAACTATTTTTTATATCTAGTATAGTGCTGTAGGCTTATCATCAAACACTTGACAATGCATTTAATGCCTTATTCTGTATAGAATTAAAAATCCTATTGCGGTGGGACTTAAGCACCTATCTTTGCTCCTCCAGTATCTGGCATTTTCCTCCTTCCCCTAATAAAATGGGTTGTGAGTGGACCATCTGCGTCTTTCATTACAATGCAGGACTGATGATCCTGCATTCTAATGTCAGAGGCCTTAGACACACGAAGAGCCAAGGGAACAGGGTTTGAGGGTTCAGTTGCACTTGAGAACGTAGTATGTGGGAGTGAGGGACAAGGTATAAAAAAGTGCTTTTATTAATTCCCCCCTGCAGAAAAATCTGCAAGGAAAATATTTTTTTTTGGAATTCAGCTTTAAAAAAAGAAAAAAACAAAACTTGAAGGTTCAAAATGTGTGCTTCGAGTAACGCAGAACCAAGGTTCCACCAATATTTTCTAGGCTTTAGACACTTCATTTTAGTGGTATTGCACCTAGGAATTAACAATTTGCTCCATTCAAATGAGATATTTTTGTAATCAATACAAGCTGTACTGTAGCCAGCTTGTTCTGAATCAGGATTCCTTTTGGTTTAATTAGGCAGTTACATTGATGTTTGCTGGTCTTAAAGAACAATTCCAGGCAACAAGTAACAGTTGATGGCTGATCCATATCTGGATTTCCATATGTAAAAGACAGCAAGGTTTCTGTATTCAGTGTTCTAGGAAATAGTGATCTGAAATTACAACCAGGTTGGCAAAAGGCATTTGCGAGATCACCAACAAATTTAGAGATAGTTACTGCAGCAATGCCTGCATGAAATATTAAGGTGATGAGTTTTCCTTCACGAAGAGTAAGATTTATGTATCAGTATGTGAGTGTACTGTTAAAATTTATAGCCATCAGTGATAGTGTTTTTTGTTTTTTTAAGTTTGTTTTTTATAACAAAAGGGTAAAAAGAAACATGCAAAAATTTGCAAGGGGTATATAAATAATATATTGAAGAATAATAAATATACATAAATAATAGAAAACCTACATATTACATAGTAGGTTAGGTTGAAAAAAGACACAAGTCCATCAAGTTCAACCACTAGGGAAATAAACATATCCCACATAAACCCTATAAGACATAGTTGGTCCAGAGGAAGACAAAAAATACCCTGGTACAATTTGCTTCTACAGGGGAAAAAAATTCCTTTCTGATTCCATGAGTCAATCGGATGTTCCCTGGATCACCAGTCACTGTTATTTTTACTTTAAAGCCTTAATACCCAGGTAAAACATCAAGCTTTTTCTTAAAGCAATCTATAATAGTTACTAAAACTACTTCCTGAGGGAGACGATTCCACATTTTCACAGACCTTACAGTGAAGAATCCCTTCCTTATCCGCAGCTTAAACTGCTTTTCCTCCAGAGGCAAAGAGTGCCCTCTTGTTCTTTGTAATGATCTCAAAGTGAAAAATGGGGAAGAGAGTTCTCTATATGGACC
>NW_027321060.1:0-2483 GCF_032062135.1 Pyxicephalus adspersus | reverse complement strand
ATTTACTTAATTTAATTATCCATTGAGAAGATCAATAGTTTCCAATAATAAACTCTTTGCTACTATAGATATCCAACGAATATTTATTTATTTATTCCACGAACAGAAGGTCTGTATGCAATTAGTATTATTTTGCATTTAAATGCCACTTATCCAAACACGCAAAGCGCCTGATTCATTAAAGCTCTCCAAGGCTGGAGTCGATACACTTTCATCAGTGAACATGGGTGATCCAGCAAATCTGGAATGCATCTGGTCCAGGATTCAAAACATTTGCTAACAAATGGCAAACTACTTTGAAGAAATTCATTCCAGGTTTACTGGATCACCCGGCTTCACTGATGAAAGTGTGTCCCCTCCAGACTTGGAGAGCTTTAAAAAATCAGCGCTAAAGTGTGCACTAAGTTGGGACTCAACACAATTCTAAATGAAACCAGGTACAGAAGCATTGTTTCAACAAACGACACTGGTGTGTTTATATTTGCCTTCACCTCATTGACAATCCTTTTCTTGAATAATGATCAGAATTTACTAAAGCTCAAGACAATAAACAACATTGCTTTCCCTAAATTAATAAGGTCCCCTTTCATTAATTTTAAAAGACCATCTTTCAAGATTCTTTATTTAATAAAATATTAGTTGATATTGATAATGATTTTGTAACACACAGCACAAAATAAACAAAGATATAATGTAAATACAGAAAATAATGAGCATATGTTATAGTCTGGTATATAAAGCCTACGACATTCAAACATACAACTATAAAGTTATCACAGGAAGAAACATCTTATATTGAAAAGTGAAGTGACCAAATGTGGTCATAGGGTTATGATAATATAAACACAAGTAAAAGAACGCTAAGATAAATACTGCTTTTCTTTTCCTATAAATGTCTGCTTTTATAGCAATTAGAGGACTTGAGCAGAGGTAAGAAAAAGGAACAAATATATACAGGTAGTCCCTGAGTTAAGGATATCCGACATACAGATGGCTCCTAGATACGAGCGGGGCTTCCCTGCTCATTTGTGTGCAGGATGGAGGCTTGATGGGGGCTGTTTGCATGACTTGCAGAAGACGTCCTTTGCTGTTCTGCAAGTTCTTGTAACTCTTTAATGACCAAGACAAACTCTGCAGTTGTTTCTTTTTGCATATCAAGGCACAGCTTGCTGCAGAAGTTAATGAATGTCTAAGCTCCATAAAGTTTTTTTTTGCTTTCTTTGTGATTAGCTCACAGTTAGGATTTTATAACTGACCCCATGCTGCCTATTAATATTTTGAGACAAACATCTGTCCAAATTTAATTTAATAAAATAATGTACCTGTTCTGACTTACATACAAATTCAATTTAGGATTAAACCTGTAGTCCCTATCTCATATGTAACCCAGGGACTACTTGTATAAAAAACTAAGCCAATGAGATGCAAGAGGGGTGGGGAATGGAGAGGGAGCAATGGGAATTCCAGTGACCAGCTGTATTTAATTGTAGAATATATTACCAACTACATTAATATCATATTGGTTCCAGGTGGTGTGTGTACTCTGAGGATTATGAAGACTTCATCCAAAAACAAAACATGTTATCCTGAATTTATTTATTTACGCTTATTACCAGAGGTGAGATCTTCATAGGCATAATTATGTTACCCTTTAAGAGCCACATCTTCATGGGAGTTTCAAATTAGAAGATCACAAAGTCTAGAAGCAATGACCATGGTCCTTAATAGAGAGGTCTTATAGTATTTCATAGAGAATGAGGTTTGGTGCAATAAGAAGAACACAGGGAATTCACAGGGAGAATTGCCTTCAGAACATTTTTCAGTGACCGTATGAACTGTATCCCAACGTGATCTCAGCAGAAGGCAGGACTAGAAATGTGTAGCATCATTCTCACCTCCCCATTGTATCTCTAGCACATAGATACTGATGGCAAAAAGTGACATAAATATACTGCTATCCTGTCACTCATAGGGTCTGATTTATTAAAGCTTCCCAAGGATGGAGGGGATCAGTGAAGCTGGGTGAGAGGGTATGGCAAGTTTTCAGGCTCCCAACTCATAATATCCATAAGCTGTCAAAGCCAGGTAAAGTTGCCCGTTTCCCATTGCTGTATATCTGAATTAATATTTGGGCTGCGTCTGATGTAGTGTAGCTTATTTTAAAGAGAAAAAGTGAACCATATAATGTAACTTCACGCTGGAGCTTAGGCAGGGAGGTAACAGGATTATTAACTGCAAAGAGCAGATCATCTGCCTAGGCTGCCACTTTCTGCCCATTACTAACACCCATTACATAGAGGGAAAGAGTGGGATTCACTTCAAAACATATTGTGCATAGAGCTTTCTGTGATCAAGCCTTCTTCCCTGGTGCTTGTTTGACATAGGGAAACATATATCAGGCTGATGGAGGCTCTGTCAGCCAATTAGGAATGTGACTGCATGCACAAACATTTTTCTCACCTTACTGCTAGCAATTATTATTT
>NW_027321059.1:0-2483 GCF_032062135.1 Pyxicephalus adspersus | reverse complement strand
GACGATGGACGACAACCGATCCTAATGAAAGGGAAGGGGAGAGCGCGCAGCAGGGTGCCGCTCCGTCGCTCTCCCCACCCCCTCTCCATAGAGCAAGAACGGTGCTGTATGTACAGAGCTCATTCATCCATCGTGTAGTCCCTTGTCTTTGGAAAGGATCATGAAAGATCCTTTCCAACGACAAAAATTGCAAGTGTGTACGCAGCTTTACTATCAGATCGGTTCCCTTTCTTCAGGAAATAGTGGACATGTATCCAGTCCAGCTTCCAGGTGCCTTTACTTATATTCCTAAATTATATGCCTCATGCTGCTGTTTGCCTTGATGAGAGTTTGGAAACTAATTGAAATGCATATGATTTTATTTACCACATGCATTAGGTACCAGACATGCCTACCAGTCAGTAGCAATCTACAGATCAAATAAGGACAGATCCCTGTTTGTACACCATGCTGCTCTAGGAATTCATTATTAGAAACACAAAATGCAAGCAAACTCTACCTCTTCAGGAGTCATCTTGGTATAAATAGCTGGGCCGACAAAAATAGCTAATAAAGGCAGCATTGTAAAGACAGTCAAGATCCTATGAAGAAAGGGAACAGCATTGGGCCTGATTTCTTAAAGGTCCCTAAAACTGAAGTAGATAGACTTTGACAGCGGGAACTGGGTGATCCACAAAAACTAGAACAGATCTGGTCCAGGATTGAAAACATTTGCCAACTAATAGCAAATAATTTTAAGTAATCGATAATCGCCCAGAGATATCATATGATCACAAAAGATATCATGACAAGTGAAACTAAAAAAACAAAAAAAAAAACTATTGTTGCTTTAACTTGGTGCTGCCTATTTTTCCTGCTGCCCTGGGCTATAGTTTTTTGGACAAAATAATTGGAGTTTTCTGCTGATGTGGATTCTTAGAGAGTCCTTAGGGAGGACTTAGGAAGGACTACCTGTGGCTGCACTTCTTCGGGAAGGCTTTTATGCAACTAAATTCTCAAACATTTAGTTGAAGACATAATTTCAATGGGTGCATTGCACGGTGGCTCAGAGGTTAGTACTCTGGCCTTTGCAGCGCTAGGTCCCAGGTACAAATCTAACCCAGGAAAAAATATCTGCATGGAGTTTGCGGGGTCTCCCTGTATCTGCGTAGGTTTCTTCCAGGTACTCCAGTTTCCTCCCACATCCCAAAAACATGCAGTTAGGTTAATTGGCTTCCCCTCAAAATTTACCTTAGACTGTATTAAAGACATATGACTGAGGAAGGGACATTAGATTGTGAACTCCTTTGAGCGATAGCTAGTGACATGACTATGGACTTTGTACAGCACTGTGTAATATGATGGCGCTATATAAATACCTTGTAATGATAATAATGTGCAAAGTGTGTTTTACGGTTCTCCCTCTTCTTTAGAACTTTGATTATGGTATATTGGTAAAATATCTCCATGGGAAGTCAATGCTGACATCATGCAAGGGTTCTGTGTTCTTGTGACTGCATGGTTGATGCATCTGTCAGTGATACGTGTACAGGTAGTTGGGTTCCATACACATGACTTTACAGTGTTAGTGGACAATGATGCTGTGTAGCGATTTTCTTCTATAGCTTTCTGTTTGCAGTGACAGATTTTGTAATGAATACAGTTAGCCTTTGCACAAAAACTAAAATGAACCATTTGTAGACCCTTCTACATTCTTTCACACACCCAAATCAAAGTTTCTGTGTTGCATTTAAGGATTAATTTGTAGCTGGCAGGGACTTCTTTTAGAGTTCACATAATAAAATATCATAAAGTAGAAATTATACTAAGTTGCTTAGGAAAACATTTACTCATAAAAGAAGAACTGGTGAGCCGACAGAACACAGGAACAGGCCAGGCTTAACTGCTCATAATATGCTAGTTGTATATGTTTTATTTTCATAAAAGGTTACAAGGGCTGACAATGGTTTGCTGTAGAGATTCTTCAAGTTATGTATCTTGATACTGGAACTTATACCAGCTTTTTATTGTTGTCTTTCTCCTTGCTACAGATCCTGCCCTACATCCTGTGTGGTAAAAAGTTGTTGCAGTCTGTAGCATTCCTGAAAAGTTTTCTATACCTGAAATCAATAAATCAGTTAATCATCAGAAAACTAAAATTTCATAATTAGATCCTTCCTTATTTTCTCCTGTAGACCTCATTAAGTATTAAATGTCATGCTATTATCTTACCTCTTGTTCTCTACCACCTTTAGACTGTAAACTCAAAGGGTAAGGGCTCCCTTTCTTGTTGTTCCAATGAGTGCCATGTATAGATACATCTCCACCCTTTCTCTATGTATGGTACACTTGGGCAACTATTCATCCCCTTTACTGTGTGTTCATCATCTGTAGTGTGTATTTAGTGTCATCAATTTCTATGATCAATTTTCAAGGTTAGCTGTTCTTTTGGGCTTTTTATTTACTACTACTGTTTATGTCTATAGTGTGTATTTTATGTGTAG
>NW_027321058.1:0-2483 GCF_032062135.1 Pyxicephalus adspersus | reverse complement strand
TATTTATTAGGTAATGCACAATCGTCACAGCAAATAAACGGTATTTTTCCTAATTGCAGGGGACAACCAGTAAATGCGGTGTCTCAAGTAAAAAGTCCACCTTCTTTCAATGGATACCAGAAAAGGTAATGATCACTTTTATGATACTAACAAATGATATGGCCAAGTAAGATAGGTTGTGTTACATGGCTCATAACTAGAGATACATCTATGAGTGTGCCTATTATATAATTATAACCCTATAAAACACTGTGTTACATGGGAGATAGAACAGAAGTATGAGTCTAAATGAGATCATCTATGAAAGATGGGAGGTGAGGCTTCGTACACTTAGTTCACACTATTATATATAAATCGAGAGATTTAGAATACCAATACATGCAATTTGTCAGGTAGGAACATGGTTTTTGAAATTTAGATAACTTTAAGGACATGTAGGGGTTAACTGGAAGGAATACCAAGCAATTTTAAGCATTGAAAGGTATCCAGAGGGTGCCAATTAGAACTTACTAGTTCTGCAAACTTCCATCAATATGTACATAGCTTTATGTTTTAGAAAGTCTCTGTGTAACTATAATAATAGTAATATATATAGTAATACTAGTATTTTTTATATATATATATATATATATATTTATAATAGTAAAATATAATAACCTAAACAAAAACTGGTCATTGGTCATTAAAAAAATTCCATGGTTCTAGATTTGAGATTTTATTTTTTAATTATTAATATGTACTATATTTTAAATCAATAAAAAATGAGGAGTGAAATAATATTTATGGCAAATGCACCCTATTAGGGATTCAGGTGTGATCTGTATGAATAAATATTATTATTATTAATAATATTAATAATAATATTAATATTAAATGTCTATGTTTCTGTACAAAAAATACATGCATTTCTTCCATTAAAAGTATTTCTTTACTTTATAATCAGCCAAATCCAAGCACGCACAACCAGCCTTCCACGAGTCCCAACTGCTACCGGCTACAAAATGTCTACAGAAGAATACAAGAAACTGTAAGAAAAACAAAAAATATCACATTTACATAATACTGTTATTTGGTAAAGATATAAAGGCCACAAACTTTTATTTTGTCTTAGCTGTTGGAGAGTTGTAGCGATTACACTTTTTAGTTTTGGGAAACTAAAGATTTTTGCTTATATATCGGAGTAAATTGACCTGATTTATGAAAGCTCTCCAAGGCTGGAGAAGGTACACTTTCATCAGTAAAGCTGGGTGATCCTAGAAAACCTGGAATGGATTTCCTAAATGTCATTTGCTATTTCTTAGCAAATGTTTTTATTCCTGGACCAGATCCATTCCAGTTTTGTGGATCACTCAGCTTTATTGATGAAAGTGTATCCTCTCCAGCCTTGGAGAGCTTGAATATGAATGAATCAGGTCTAATTACTTTAACTCTGATCTTTGCTTTTGTATTGCATATAATTTGGTAGAAGCTTAAATGTGGAAGGATAGGTAGCAATGTTTAGGTACGTAAAGTGAGTACATGAAACTATTTGCAAGCCAAAAAAGGTATTTAATTTGTGTGCATGGTACATTTATTTTGTTTTTAATGATTGTATGTTAAGTTCAACTACAGCTAAAACTATTTAGACAGAGAGTTAGAACTTTGTAAATGCTGTTTTATTAGTCTATTCACACCTGACCAACTATGCATTGTGTAAATATATGTCACAAATTCATATGTACTGTGTTAAGGCATCCTGTTCAAATGGATGGTTTGTAAATGAATTAAAAGGGAAGAAACACTGGACATGCACTAAACCTTTCTGATGCAATACACCACTTTGCATGGTAATGGGTAACCTGTGTTGTAATGTGCTACAATGTTTGTAGGTTGGGTTAGGGTGTTGAGGACCTATTGACAAGTGAATGAATGAATTGCAACACAACGCATTACCGCAAACAACATGGGACTGAAGGCAGAAGTTCCCCTGTAAAACCTGAAGCTGGGAAGATCACAGTGGTCAGAGAGGAGAAGTATGATCTTATTTATTACTGGGATTTTTTTCTAGATACTATACTCTAGCACTGTATGTGAAAAAATACAAAGACATAAAATTAAAAAGACAAGAGCAAGTCAGCTTAATGCTAAGGTACTTAGAGCTAGTGAAGTCAAACGAAAGTCATTATTTCTGATCTGTATACTTATTATGGTTTATTTTTATATTAAGTGCCTAAACTATTAGATTGGCATTACAGTCTCAAAATAAGAGAGTTAAAAACATAAAAGTTAGAATATCTTAGCTGATTGATAACCTTGACCCAGACAATAAATTATGCTGTAACATAACCATTTATGATACAATTTATTTGTAAAAAAAATTCTGGACAATAATTATTAGATTTACCAACTATGTAGACTGAGAAGCCGAAATTTTTGTGATGATCCCAACCGTCATTAAGCACCATATTGTTTGACATAGACATGAGCAAATACAGAGGGGTAAA
>NW_027321057.1:0-2484 GCF_032062135.1 Pyxicephalus adspersus | reverse complement strand
GACTGATAACACATTTGTAATGTGGATTTGGATTAAAAGTAATGTTTGTAGGAGTAATCTACATCAAAATCTCCCATTTAGCTTAAGCCTTTGTGCTTATGAGATCATGTTCCGAAATTACCCCTAACCATTTAAATTTGACTTGTATTTTAAACTTGACTGACTTAGCCAATAGTTGTTGATTAGGCATGGAACAGGATATTTTACTTTAGAATAAATGCATAGGGTAAAAGTAATTTTATATTCTGTGGACCATTAATATGAACTTTTTTAAAAGATAAATACATTTATAAAATAATGATCTTCCTAATGGTGCCTGACAAGGACTGTGGAGGTTCTGATTCATTGATCAGCTCACGGGCAAGTGAAATATTAATATTGTTACTATTATCATTAGTTGCATTATCTTTGGTATTACGAAAGAAATGAAAAATTCGTGTTTGCTTTTTCTCACTCATTATGGGTTTATTTCATTCGAATCTAGGACCAAACAAGAAATGATAGTTATCAAAGTCAAACTATTTGATGACATTAAATATAACAGTTAAATAAAATACACAGTTACGGTCATACTTACCTAAAAGAACATCTGAGAAACAAATAAAGTAAAACACTCGGGTGAGAATCGGTATTGGTGGAGCGGGGTGACTGTTGTAATGGTGGAAACAATACTGAAGCGTAAGGCTCAGCAATGGTCGCCTCATACAACTTAAGACTACACTGACGTCATGCTGCGCCTCCCTTGTTTTTCCATCTTTAGTACACTTCATGGGTTTAGTGCAATATAAAGGTGAAAATTGTCATTAAAAAAAATGAATTTATTAGAATATTATTTTTGGTTTACTATTAATAAAACATAAAAACTGCAAATATTGTCCAAATTTTTCTGTGGACCACCAAATTTTTCTCGTGGCCCAACCTGCTTTAGGGGGTGACACTGAGGACATCTGGAGGAAAAGTCTCAAATGCAGAAATTTTTTTACAGTAAAGACTGAAAAAATGAGGAAAAAAATCATTTTGGAAGTAGCCAGTTTTATTGTTTAAAAAATAAGCTTCTAAAATGCACATAACTGCCTCTTAACATTTTGTAGGTAATAAAAAATATTGATATTGTTGATCTAAGCAATATTCGATTGCCTTTGGGGATCAGGAAGGAATTTCTTTCCTCTGATGGACCAAATTTGCTCTATTTACCTTCCTTTTGATCAGTTTTGGGTTTATAGTTATGAATATGGAGTTTTTCATTTATGTAACTATATCAATTGTCCATCATGTGACTTCACTATTAGACACTGAAGCGTGAAACACTGCTGCTTTAATTGCTAATTTATGTGCTAATTTAAAAATTGCCTTTTGGTGCTCTGCTTCATTTATGAACTCTACTTATGTAGGTGCATTTATTATTTGTTGTGTCATTAGTCATTAGTTATAAGACTTTTTCCTTAAATGTGAACAAGCAATTTTCGTGCCATATGCTTTACATGACTATAGACCAGGCATGCGCAAACTACGGCCCGCGGGCCATTTATGGCCCATTAGGTTTGTTAATCCGGACTGTTTATTGGTCCGCGGCTCTGGCCGGTGCCACCCCAACCAGGGTCAGGAGAAGGACCCTGCTGGGGGGGGGCGCACCTGCCAGGGCGGCGGACCATGTCCCCTATACAAATCCCAGGCTCAGATCTAGAAGAGTGGGTGGGGTTATGTCATGAGTGACACCAGTCTCGGCGCAGAACATTTGCCCACCGCTGCTCTAGAACTTGTCTACTCTCTCTAGCTGTCAGAGTGAGATCTAGACTGGCTACAGAGGGCTGAAGGAGAGATTGCCAGTTCCAGACAAGGAGCCTGTGTGCGCAGACACTGCAGGGGGAGGTAAGACACTTTCTTCTACTCTGCATAAGAACACACTGCCGCAGCAGCAAAGGGGCAGCAGAGGAGGGGAGGCAAGTGCAGAGTCACAGAGCTGCTGTGGGGTTGCAGCTGGAGCTTTACTTGGAGTCAGGGAGGAGCTGCTGTTGCTGCTGTTTGCAGAAAAAAATATGAAAGAGGCCCAAGTTTAAATCTGTCTTTAGGAAAAGCCACAATTGCTCTGGCTATACCAGTGACATCCTTGAATGAGCTTATTAGGGAAGGTGTGTGAGCTGTGTGTACAGGAGTAATCCCTGGGTGCTAAAATGCTGCCTGCACACAGGGTGATCATGTGGGTGTCACTGAGTTCAATGAAAGCAAAAGGGTTGCTGTGGGATTTGTGGAGGGGGTGTGCCTTGTGCACATGCTTGTTCCAGCCTTGTATACTAATCTGCACTATAGGAGCTTTGCAGCACATGGGTACCAAAACACACCTGCCTGTGATGACAAATCTTACATTTATTACTAATATGACATGAGATCACCTGCTCTGATCATTCTATCTCCTGCAATGCATTTTATAGTTCAGCATTCTTTAATAATTATTAATACATGTTATATTGAACATATCCCAATCTC
>NW_027321056.1:0-2484 GCF_032062135.1 Pyxicephalus adspersus | reverse complement strand
CCCTGGGGCTTGATGAAGTCAAAAAAATGAAATTGTGCAAATTGTTAGAAGGGAGGTTGTTTATTGCAGAAGGACGGATAATGTCCCTTCTGCAGCAAAACATACCTGCCTGCTTGCAAATGTTTTCTCTAACTCAGTAAAAGGTATACCAGACCTCTGCAAGGAGATTACTGTTTCCACAAAGAGAACAATAGTCCTTCACTGCAGTATGCTGGCAGAGGACAGACATTTCTTCTCAGGCAGAGACTGCTTTCTAAAGACAACCAACTGAAGGACTTTAACTTTGTGCATTGTAAGTTTAGTTGAGCATTAACCAATATAACAATAACCTACATAAAAGCACCAGCAGCCTTTTTGGTAAATTGAAATATGCTGTCTTTGTTATAGCTCAGGGTCAGCTAGGAATTCTGATTTATGTATTTCATAGTAGTCCCAAAGAGGTATGAGAAGCCTGTAGGTAATTTAACTTGTCAGCAGGTACACAAAACTGAAAGATCTGCAATTTTTTTCTGTTCAGAGAAAAAACAACTAAGTAGTAACTTTGTAGTTGCAGCTCAGCCCACTGTCTTTAAATGACCAGGTCACAGCTGTGATAGCTATAACTACTTCTAAAGCATTGAACATAGCTAACACTGTAAAGCTGCTTAATCTGATTGCAGTTGAGCAGAAATATGCCAATCTGAAGTTTTAATCTATTTTTTATGGAGCAATCAGTAAACTTTCCATGTGGTAACACATTCCTGAATATGCTAATCATCCTAGCTGGACTGTTGTAATTGAAGAATGGCGTGAGTTCCCTTATGCTATTGTGTTATATTAAGCTGCCATATAAAGCTGAAGCTGGTTTACCTGCCAAAGGATTTTTAACCCATTCACCCCCATAGCACAGAGCTGAAAGGAGGAATAGCAGATACTCTGCTCTCACCCCTATCAGTGGCCTTATTGTGCTACAGTAAAGCTGATTGGTTCCTTGTGCTACTTTTCCTCTCCCTCTGTGCGCTACAGACATGACCCAGTTTTATTACAAACAGCATTTACACAGTACAAAAATACAACAACACAAAACCTATATAGCATAACAATCATATTGTAACTTCCTAACCTCATAAACAATCATTATAACTAAGGCATTCAGGTTGTAGGTCCTCAAAAAGCTTAAAAAGGCATTTAAAAATATTCACCACCATCCTAAGATCAATGACATATATATACTATATCCACAGCTCATTAGTGTGGTGGTCAATAAGAAGACGTCTATGCTACTGAGCGGTGGGAAGAATGATATCGATAGCCAAAAAGATCATTGGTTTCAGGTAAACTGACCCGAGAAGTCCAGATTGCTCTTGACTCATGGAACTCCTAACAACCTCTAAAGGAACCCTAGGGACTCAAGGCCAAATGTTTCCCACCATTCTAAATCAATTGTTTTTAGCTGCTCCCTCCTACCCCATGATTAGCTAGCAATAGAACCACACTAAAATAATAAGACATGACACAGGACCCAGCAAGGCTGGGGGGGAAGGAGGTGAAATAGACAATTATAGGGCTGATCATTAAAAGAGCAGCCGTTCAGTTTTAGGTATACAGAGAGTGAACTGTAACGAAACAGTATGAAAAAGCACCAACAAAAATGCAGAAAACAATAATCCACAAATACAACCATGAGAAGCACTTCTAGTATACAACTAGATATATATTGCTGTAAAGTAGTACTTTTGTGTCAAGTGTTAATAAAAAAATTTTTTTCTGGAATAACCACCAATGGAGGCCAATGGAAGTTGTGTTTTAGAAAAAGCAGTGAGGACCCAGACGGATGATACTGCCAGTAGGGTAGCACTATGGAATGCTGTAGTACACATAGCAATGTATGACTATCAGTTATATGGCCAATATCGGCTGTGCAGAAATCCATCCCTGCCCACATTACCTTGTGCTTGCAAGCAATAATTGCCCCTGTGACATTGCCTGTATATAACTAACTATATATGATAGGCTTAAATTGTGGAAAGTAAAAAGACACATTCTGACCATTGAAACATCTCCTGTTCCTTCTTCCATTACCAGATTTTCTGGATCCACCAACATGTTTAATCAGCCAAGGACTATATGTACAGAAGATGCCCTAGACTTGTGCTGACTTCCTCTTCCCATATTTATAGCACTCTTTTACACTTGAGCACCCCTACAAAGCCCGATAGTTGTCAGTCATCATCACTATCAATGCTTGCATCTATCACTAAAGCATGACCACCCCTTTCTCTTTGTGTTTTGTCATGCACATCTGTAAATACATCTATTTAATAGTCAATAAGCACAAAGAAAAAACATTAATTTTAGATATTTCCTTTCACATGAGCAGCACAGGCTCTAAGCACTTTATTTTGTGTGCGGTGAGGAAGCTTAGCAGTGCAGGAGAAATGTTAAATCCATTCATTTGAATGGAGCGCATATCTTCTGCAGTGACAGAGAGGAACTTCAGTGAAT
>NW_027321055.1:0-2485 GCF_032062135.1 Pyxicephalus adspersus | reverse complement strand
AGTTTTAAAACTGGTAAAGAGCTATGGTTAGTAAGGTCAAATCACGCAATATCAACATAATATATATTAGTGTTTGAAAGAGAGTACAAAATTCTTCCTTGCAATCTTTATTGGTAGGGATCAGGTGAACCACAGGACCATTGGAAGTCTCAATTGGATTTACTCAGGTCTTTCATACCCAGGATTTTACATTTGCATTTTCAGTCGATACCAAAATGTCCTACCCTTTGTTAAATACAGCCTCCTCTTCTGGAAATGTTTACTCTCTGCACCAGCCTTCTTTTCTGCCTTAGCCCTCACCTCTCTATGTAACCTATTGTGTACCTGTAGGGGAGGGGTGAAGCAAAATACTACAGAGTGTCACTTGAGTGGCCACTTTAAGTCTTTAGAAGCTGCTTACATCCTATCCTGGATGGCAGTGCCCAGCAGCACCACCTGACCTTTTAGATATCTACGGTACTTAAACAAGGCTTTTACAGGTCAACGTGATGCATAAAATATGTTGAATCCACATATAATCTTATGTAAAGATTGTTGTTGAAATGAATTGTCTAATGAGAAGGACTCTTGCAGCAATTTTCTTGGTTATTCCTAATAATGTTCATATTTCTTTCAAGTCAGTACCTTTTTATTGTGAAGCTTGTTTGCATTTCTCAACAGCTGTGTTTACACTGTAATAAATGTCAGGTTCCTATTCTTTACTGTGATTTTATTGAACAACGTCAGTATAATTTAAAAGGTGTCATCGCTATGTGGTCAGTTTAATTACATTCACCTACCACTTTTTTAGATACAGCTTGCTAGTTCAAGGTTGGACTCCCTTTAGAACTGCCATAATTCTTTGTGGTATAGATTCAGCAGGGTGCAGGAAACATTCCTCAGGAATTTTGGTCCATAATGACATTGATAGCATTGCACAGTTGCTGCAGATTTTGGCTGCACATCCATGATGCAAAGCTCCCATTCCAACACATCCCGAAGGTGATCTATTGGACTGAGATCTGATGAAGATGGAGGCCATTTAAGTACAGCAAACTCATTGCCATGATCAAGAAACCAGTTTGAGATGTTTTGAGCTTTGTGACATGGTTTGTTTTCTGATAGAAGTAGCCATCAGAAAGTGAGTACCTTCATTCATCCATTTTATTAAACACGCATCTAGACTGAAAAAAAGAGAAAATGGCCAATACTAAAAAGCTTCTGGAATCTATATCCCAATTAGAAGGTAAACATAGAAAAACTCCTGATCCAGATACGTGGATTCTCTTATCGTTCCAACGCCAGCAATTGAAAGCAATATTGGACGAATATTCCTTGAAATTTAGGGATAGGACAGGAAAACATTCTATCAACATGGTGACCTGGAGGATTATTAGCTAGGACACTCCACCCCCGCTTGACTAATACCTCAATTCCATTTGTTTGAACAATGTAAAAAATCTATAATCCACTGGAGATAGTATCATCTTTTAAAAGTTTTTTTTATCAAGACTTATACAACCTTAAGGGGAAACATGCAGATATAGCACCGGAAATATTACGCAATAGAGTTAAAGAATATATACCAACAACATATCTGCCGTTGCTGCCGTCCATATCTGACAATGACTGATTACATTTAGAGAGACCTTTCACTGACTTAAAGCTACGTTCATGTATATGATCCCTAAAAGTTGTGAAAAGTTCCCATGTGTCTTTTATCAGTTGACGTCGAAAAAGCGTTTGACCGCCTTAATTGGGTGTTCTTACAGGAGACGCTTTTTTAAATAGGTATTATTTACCAAATATGTTTAGTAGAATACAAACCCTATATTCAGGTCCATATGCAAAAGTACGAACTAATAGAGTTTTATTGGACCCCCATGCTATACTTATTAGTAATGGAACATCTAGCCAATGCCATCCCACAAAATGTAGATATTTGGGGCCTACAGGTTCAAGAACATCACTATATACTGTATAACTGTCTATATTTGCAGATGATCTCTTATTATATGTTACATCTCCACATATCTCCTTGCCAGTGCTTATGAAAGAATTTGAACATTTTGTGGCTTTAAGTAACTTCAAAGTTAATTATGATAAAACAGAGGCCCTTAATATCTCTCTGTCATCTACCTGGATATCACAATTGCAAAATAACTTCCCTTTTAGATGGGTAGATACCTCTATTAAATATCTGAGCATCGTGATTTCGTCCAAAGTTGCAGCTAGTGGATCTGAATTATAGACCCCTACTCACACATATTGAAAATTTTCTTACATATAATAATTTAGAATTGTCATGGTTAGGCCGAGTTAATACTGGTAAAATGGATGTACTCCCTAAAGTGTTTTACTATTTTTACATTAGTGCAACTTCACCACCAAAATACTTATTTCTCATCTTATTCGTTTGGTACATAATTTTATATGGGGTGGAAAGAAGACAAGATTAAATAAACAAATTCTCTCTTGGGAGAAATCTGAGGGTGGTCTGGCTATT
>NW_027321054.1:0-2486 GCF_032062135.1 Pyxicephalus adspersus | reverse complement strand
GCCAGTTGCTACCATTCAGTGAACAACCCGCGCTATAACTCTCTGTGAATTACATAACATCTCCTCCTCCTCCTTTCTCAGCACCATCCTAGTAGGCACTCAACTCTTCTCAGCAAGGTAAAGTGAGATTAAATTTTCATTTATTTCCATCTAATTGCTTGTGTATTTATGTATTTTAGTATTAAGCAGCGTTTAAATTATTTTATACAGCCATATCAATGTATATTATGCCAATAACAATAGGATTTTTTCATATGAACAGATTAATCATTTTCGTTTTATATTTTATGTGAAAAATTTGTTTGGTATAAATCCAAGGATCTGGAACGGATTAGGGATTTATACCAAGGTACCACTGTATATGTAATTACATTATATATATTTTTTATTTGATACTGTACACTTACATTACATGTTTACCTTTTTTTTAAACAGATTTTTGTGTTTTTTACCTAAAGTTTATTATTAAATTAATTAAATATTGGATATATTTTGGTGAGTTATTCCTAAGAATTATAGCCTACAATGTAAAATAAATTTCCATGCAAAGAAATGTAACACTTTTTGCATGGAAATTTGGACGGATTTAGAATGTTAGGGGGTTAAAATAAAGATTTTAAATGCTTCCTGAGTTTAATGTGTATTGAATGTTTCAAAAATGTTTAGAACTATAGGGGTTGTAAAAGGTGCTAAATATAATTCTAGAAGATATGACATAGAGCCTGATTTATTACAGCTCTCCAGGTCTGGAGAAGATAGACTATCATGGAAGAACCTGGGTAATCCAGCAAATCTGAAATGTTTTTCCTACAAAAAGTTTGCTATTATTTGGCAAATGTTTACAGTCCTGGACCAGATCACATTCCAGGATTGCCGGTTCACCCAAGTTCTCCCATAATAGTCTGTCTTCTCCAGTCCTGGAGAGCTTTAATAAATCAGGCCCATATACCATTCCCTAAATAATTTTAAATTATGCCCAGTACAGTTGGGAAATATAACATAAACATTCTAGGCTAGCTCTGCTTTGAGTATCTTTTTGTTATGTCTTGTAGGACATGAGAACCATCTGGATCCCTAATCCATTAAACTTCCATGTCTCAATCACAAAAAATGCATCTCTCCTCTGAACACATAGAAAATATTGACAATTTTCCAATCGAAATTCATTAGGTTTTCATACTGTCCCAAGAGGTTTCAGTGTTCGTACCGTCAAGTTCAAGAAAAACAGTTGTAGAATATTGCCATTAACAGATCAAACTCAACATGTTTCAAGGGCATTAAATAAAGCTCAACAGGTTTCAGGAGGGTCATGAAAATGCTTATATTAAAAATTCTTGAATTAATAAAATTCAATTATTAGCATTAATACTGAGCATTGGAAGATGTTTAATGGAATAACAGGAAGCAATGGCACCAAAGCTGATCCAGGTACCAAATGGCTAGTATGCTAACAATTGTGGAACAGCATTAATCCTTCTTTCCACCTTGACAAGTTTCACTGCAACATCTTTCTATATGGTGATAGTCCCTGGACTATGGGAAGGAACTCTTTGATGGTGGGTTTTGGTACCAGTTATAACTATTATGTGCACTTTTATTTTTGCTTTTTACAATTCTTATTAGATCACTTTAAAATTCAGCTGAATGACAATAAAATGTGTGCAATTTATCCTTGGACAGCATCAGTATTTGAATGAAGGTCAGACCTGAAACATATTCATACATCCAAGAATAAAAAAAAGTGTTAAAGAATAGTAAAAGAGAATAAATCACAATCATGAAGATTGAAAGTACCATTCATTCAGCTTTGTGCATATTCTTTCAATTGTTATTATGCCTATGGCAAAGATCATGCTGGTGGGCCCTCACGGCAATCATATGATTGCTAAAATAAAATCCTGATACTTTAGCAACAAAAATGATTGCTATATACACATTTTATTTCCGTGCCCCATGCACTGAATGTTCCTGTGTGTCTGATAGAAAAGATATGTGGGGAGAAGTCTGACAGTGATACAATGTCAAGAGTGCCTGGGATGACTTCTGGCCATGTGCTTCTTCATGGATCTCACCGTAAAGATGTGTGCCGTTACTTTCACCGAACATAAACTGTATCTGCATCTAAAACTTGTTTTAAATGCTTTCGCAAGTAAATACTTTGTATACAATAAACCTGATGGGATGTAGTAGGCCTGATTTATGAAAGCTCTCCAAGGCTGGAGAGGATACACTTCATCATCAGTGATGCTGGGTGACCCAGCAAACCTGAAAAGTCATTAGTTATTTGTTAGCAAATGTTTTCAATTCTGGACCAGATCCATTCCAGGTTCGCTGGATCACCCAGCTTCACTGATTAAATATTGATATTAGACAGTTTAGACATTGGGAACATTAGGAGTTATCAGCTTACCCTATTTCTAACAGGATAAACAGGCATTCAAAGGCTTAAAACACATATATGAAAATGCTTTCAATATTTTTTTAAC
>NW_027321053.1:0-2487 GCF_032062135.1 Pyxicephalus adspersus | reverse complement strand
TCAGCATCAGTTTTAGCAAACATCTGATCAGAACAAGATGTTTTAATTAAAGCATTCATTGTTACATCGCAAAAGTCAGCCAGGCTGGCATCTGACAAGCGTCATATTTATTTTGGGATTTACAGGAGGGGGGGAACACTACATTGCTGACACATATGTACCTTACAGAAAATCCCAATTTTATTCTTCCTGATAAACAAGCAAAATCTGTTTATATGGAACTTTGATATATACACCAGTGCTGAAGACAGCCTTAAATATAATGAAACATCTGGTGTAACATGCAGAAGGCTCCAGGCTCACATCTGCTACCGGAGCTGCATTTCTCTGTTATCATTTTAGACATGGAACTCAAACCGAGCATCGTTCAGCAGTATGGAAAATGAGACACCACCGGCCTGGCTTTCCGCTGGCTTAGGATGAGTTATAGAAAACATCAGTCCGCTAATGTAAAGCGAGAGCCGTCCTGACATCCAGAGGTGGGGAGAGGTTAACAATGCGGAGAATGCTGTCATAACAAGCACTGCTCACACAGGCGGAGAACGTCCTATTTACTGCTCACTACTTGGTTTACATTCCAAACATGCATTTTTAAAGAATCAACAATGGACTCACAATGAGAATGGACAATGATTCTTGTCTAATAAATCGCCTCAGGGCTGATATTGGACGAGAATCTGGTGTGTGTACAGCGCTCGTCGTTCATGGATCCGTCCTGGCCAATCCGCGAACGGTGAAGGACGAACGACAAACGTCCATAATGAAAGTGAATGGGAGAGAGCACAGTGAGGTGCCGCTCCATCATTCTCCTCCTCTCCATAGAGCAGAACGGCTTTGTTTCTACAGCGCTCATTCAGTCTCCTCTTTGGAAAGGATCGTGAAAGATCCTTTCCAAGGACAATTATTGCACGTCTGTACGCAGCCCACTTATTACAGGGGGGACATTTCTGTCCCTTTCTGCAGCACCTACCTGATCACCAATTTTAAAAGTGGGACTTTAGCTCCACTTTAGGAGCTAAGGTTGAGGCTACCATAAGGGAAGACTGAAAATTCCTCAAGAATTCCCTCCATCGACTGCACAAGACTAGAAAAAATGTTTGCCCATTTGTCGCTAGGACTACAATCTATTTCAGGACCATAACAACTGAAAAAATGATGGGAGTAACATAAGTTACTATTAACATACCGATTTCTGCTACAGAATATTACTAAGACTGTAACATTATAGATGTATTGTTGTCAAAAAGGAAAAACTGTTAGAACCAAGTAGAGATTGTGTGTGAATGTTGTAAGGTTTTTAATTCTCAGGGGGTGCAGCACAATACTTGGGGGCTATACTGTAAAAGGGTAATGTAATCTTTATTTTAAGAAGACATATAGGGGGGGAGAAGCCATCTAACGGGAAAACTTCAAATCCTGGAAGCAGGAATCAGCAAGCAGAAACTGCTCAATGTAAATGATGGGATTATGTTTGGGGGGTCATCCATGTGAACAGCAATCAGCACATGAGGTGGACTAAGTGGTCATTAATTCTGCAAATTCCCAACAAAGGGAAGCTGCTAAGTGGCCTTGATTGGGCTTAGTGGTCAGTGAAAAAAAATCATTTTACTTTCCATCACAGAAGATGGCTTCAAGCGTAACTAAATCCAATAACATCATGTAATATATTGCATTACCAGCTGAAATTAAAAAAGGTGGGGGGACTAATGCAGGAAACTTTAACTAGTAGGGCTAATAAGCCATACCATAACATTTTTGTATTTAGGTGTAGTTACGCTATTTTTTTAACTTGACATAAAGAGCACATGGACTGCAGCACAACAATTGTATGCTAGGTGATTTCAATATATAAAAAAAATGTATACTTATTTTAAAGTCATACTTAAGAGTTTTTCCCCTCTGTTTATATAATGCCTCCAATACCCATAAATTTTACTAAAACCTGCCAATTCTGGCCATTACATAAATCACATTTCCATGCAGACCCCTAACTACCTATTGGAGATCAAGGTTGTGCACAAATGCCCAATGGTGCAACTGTACAGATAAATGGTTGCAGGTATTTTACAATTAGTTACATGATTTTTAAAGCATATTTCAGCGTAATTTCAAATCAATAAAGTCTTACATATGCATTAAATGATTTTTCAATAATCGTTCTCAGTATTTGTTGTTAAACTGCAGCATTCATTTAAGCAACCCTGTTATGAAGATTCATGACCATGCAATTGCTGTAATTGGATAAGAATGCTCTGTCCTCATCACCCAACTGGTATTCTGATAAAGACAACTAACAAGCAAGCGGGTTCATGTTGTATAGGAACGGCCCATGGGTATTAGCAGGAAATTTGCTTCGAGAAATGCCATGCAGGTGTAAATGAAGGAAAAATAAAGCTGCAGGAGATCAGCAGCACCAAAATGTAACAAAGAATGAAAAAAAGGTAAAAACAATATTTAAAAAAAGACAATTGCTTGTGATACAATGTG
>NW_027321052.1:0-2488 GCF_032062135.1 Pyxicephalus adspersus | reverse complement strand
GTGCAGGCCCCATATGTTTTGGGACGTTGGGTGAGGTGGTTGCTTTTAGCATCTCTGCATGTGTCACATGAGGACCTTGTCCTAGCATTAGATCTTTAAACAAAATACAAAATTGCTTTTGGATGAGTAAACAAAATCTTGTTTCATGATTTCAGAAGTAAAATTCAATACGGGAAAAAAAAGGGAACACTAAAGGGAATTTACAAAAAGAAAGTAAAGAAGTGCACGTGACTCACAATAGCAGGAAGGTCCACGAAAAAAGGAGCTTTATAGGCCACATAACCAATCTACAAATCATACATGTCACTGATATACTACTTGCTCTTTACTTCCATACAAATTAATATATGTGTTGTACGTGGCTATAGTTGCTGTGCAATCCTTAAAAACAATAAGTCATCTCTGGCCATGTTGCTGCTTTTCTTTCTGAGGAGGATGTACCACACCTCCTGGCCACACTACAAAGCGACTGTCAAATGCTGTGGTTGTTACAAAAAATGCATAGTAATTGCATAAAAGGGGTTGGGAGCAGCTAAGTGCGGTCTAAGCCTTTTTGTATACTGCTTATACAGGTAGTCCCCGAAATAGGGACATCTCCTAGATATAAACAGGGCTTCCCTGCTTGCTTGTTTGCAGGATGAAGGCTTGATGGGGAGAGGGCCGATTTGCATGACTTGCAGAAGAAATCATTTTGCTAAACACAGCTGAGGTTGTGGGTGATCTTAAGGACTGAGCTCTTCTGCAACATCGTGTAACTCTTTAATGACCTGCAGTTGTTTCTTTTTGCATATTAAAGCACAGCTTGCTCCAGAAGGTAATGAATGTCTAGGCTCCATAAAGTTTTTTTTTGCTTTGTTTGTGAATAACTCACAGTGAGGATTTTATACAATAACTGACACCATGCGGCCTAATAATATGTTAAGACAAACATCTGCCCTAATTGCAATTTTAAAATATTGATCCTGTTCCGACTTACATGCAAATTCAACTTAAGAACAAACCTACGGTCCCTATCTCAAATGTAAACCGGGGACTACCTGTATATATTTCACTTTTGATTTATTTGTTTTATTATGAATAGACAAATACAACATACATTTATAAAAAGCATTTAACACTATGTAGTTTATACATTTTTGTTAACTTAATTAGTCTAATTTTTGTCATTTTTTTACAGTGATTTACAGTGATTAGTATTTTGAAAAAAAAGCTATTTAAAGGCTTTGACAGCACCAAGGAGTGAAACAAGACAATACATTTCCCCTCACTAATTACTATACATGGATTAGCATCAGACATTTCCAGATATATTTCTGCATTTACTGGTCCAGGATTCAAAGCATTTGCTAGCAAATAGCAAATAACATTGAAGAAATCCATTCCAGGTTTGCTGGATCACCCAGCTTTACTGATGAAAGTGTATCCTATCCAGCCTTAGTGAGCTTTAATAATCAGGCCCAATAAGTGAGTTTTCCTCTTTGTTCAGCGTTGTATGAGTGGATATATAACTGTCACATTTATTTTCATTCACTGTACCTCCAATAATCTATTTATCCTTATGTTACTTTATGATAAAGCCACATCAGATTTTTCATATTTTCAATGTCTAATTGAATTTTGTATTTAATCATTTAATTGGACGCATGTCTGATGTAATTGGATAACATATTTCATTGTCTAATTAAATTTTTATTTGTTTATTGTCTACTTGAATTTCATATTTTATGAGAAAAGACACCTTATAATGTAATATTTCTTTATGATATTGCTCTTTACTGGCCACTTAAGAGGCTTTGTGCAATAACTGAGCTACATATTGGTTGTGGAGTGATGAAATGGAAATATTGTCTGCCACAGCATTGTGCATCAATAAGCAGAATATGGAATTGAGGAATTACTTTAAAAGTGATTGGCACTTAGCAAATAAATGTCCACATGGGAACCATGCAGTACATAATGGGTGCTTCATATCCCTGCTTCATGTATCTGGGACTCGTGTTGTAGATTTAAGTAAAATGTTTTCTTAATTTGTTATTCAATCAATGATAATTTGCAGATGTATGTCCTGCACATTCTAGACAGACTGCATTGCTTGCAGACCACTATAGAAAACGCCCACAAATGCTGAGCCTCAATGACTGGAAGGACAGGATGCGAACAGCTACAAAGTAAGGGGAAGGGGCAAAAAAAGCTCAACTTATTAATATTTTATTATTGGTATTACACAGTATTTTTATAACGCCACCATATTAGGCAGCACTGTACAAAGTCCATAGTCATGTCACTAGCTGTCCCTCAAAGGAGCTCAAAATCTAATGTCCCTACCATAGTCATATATCTTTAGTATTGTCTAAGGTCAATTTTGGGGGGAAGCCAATTAAACTAACTGCATGCTTTTGGAATATGGGAATGAATGGGCTGAATGATCCTTGCAGTCAATCACCAGACATAAAGTGCATGTTGTCTAACAGTCACAGTCTGCAGTAAA
>NW_027321051.1:0-2489 GCF_032062135.1 Pyxicephalus adspersus | reverse complement strand
CAGGTCTTTATTGCAGAAAAGGATGGGTGATATCCCTTTTGCAATAAAACATACTGAACAAACTCCCACACTCAAGTGTGGGCGTTATGTCATCTGGGTATGGCCAATTAGGATGGCTGAAGACCAGGTATCATGGTATCACCAGGTACCCAGGGCATGGGTATTTACAAAATGCAATCAATAAGGTATGTTTGTTTTATTTCAGATGGAATATCCCCATCCTTCTAAAATAAAGGAAATGTCTGGTTGCAGTTTTTTAATTGTTACATTTAGTTATGCTTTTTTTGTGGGAGGCTTTTAGCAACAGAGGACCATGCTGCCAATCCAAAAAGCAGTCAGCAGAACTAGGTGTGGCAAGGTGCTGATTTTTTTTATGGGGTGCCCTGTGTGGCCCTGGATCAGCACAGTGAAAATCTAAGGAGTGGGGCTGATGGTAATGGTATGCACCTTCCATTGAGGAAACGTGGGAAGCATTAAAGGACAATTTTTCTATATACTATAAAGATAAAGTGAATGTGTTTTCTTTCTCTCTGAATAGGCAACATATATTTTATAGTAATGGTAACAGCAGGGGTTTTAACAGGAAGAGGTCCACTGATATTTAGGAGATAAATGATTTGCCATTTATAAATTATTTAGTGGAATTTTCTGATCTAAGCTGAAACTATTCAGTTACAATTGGCTCAGAGACACAGTCTACCTTTTTAGTGGCCAGTGAAAACACAGTTCAGTAAGTTTTCTGGTTCCTCTCTTTCTGTATTGACCTGTTCTTTCTGATATGGTAATAATATGTATTTTTAGTTATTAACATACTTACAGACTCCATGTCGCTAACAAATAAAGTCTAAGTACAATTGGGGGGTAAACCAATTACCCTGCTAGTATGTTTTTTGGAATGTGTGAGGGAATTGGGGTGCCTAGAAGAAGCTCAGAAAAAATGCAAATTGTGTGCAGATAGTGACAGTATAAAGCTGAACTCCAGGGAAATGACCTTTGCAGTGGGACACCCAACATTGCTAGGTAACAGCAACAATAATGAACTTATTTCTTGCTCTTATTTGTTCTTATTATTCTCTATTTGTAGCTTTTATCACAGCTTCCTGACTGATCCCTTGAAGCTCTCTCTTTATTGTTCCATCAGTCACAGGTTCCCTGACATCATCATATACAATGCAATGATATTTTTAGTGAGGACACCTTGAGCCTGCCTACAATCTGAAATGATGAAGAAAAGAGAAAGGCACTGGCTTTCTGTTTTCCCTAGATGAAATGAACATTTAGCCCTTGCTGTGCACAGGGACCTGCAAAAGCCATTTTAAATTATTTCCAGAGATCAGTGTTAAGCTAGACTTGGGTTTTAAGCACAGTTTCTGTTTCTTGGGTTTCCTTAATATGTAGTTTTGCTCTTCAAAACTCACTTAGTAAGGTAATAAACACTTAATGGAATTATAGGAATATTCTGTATATTTATATAATAACAAATGCACACATTTTACCAAGACTTAAGTACAATGGGATTATATTTAAAGATCCTGTTATATTTTAGTAGAATAAATGTTAGTGAACTTTACTCTGGCCACATAAAAGTTCAGATAACCCTATTTATTCCTGTAATACAGTCCATGTTGTGCAGTGCACACTTATTTTGCTGTGTCTTATTAGCTATGTTGGAAATTTAAATACATTTTCTTCTTCTTCTGACTTGGCTTGCAATCATTATGCAAATGTTTGATAGATTTTTAAAGGATGCAAAAACATCTTTCTTCTTACTGTGTTTGTTTGTACAAAGATTTGATGTAATTACAGAATGCTGAAATGCAATTATTTTCCTTTAAGCAAAACTGATTTGGGTCAGTGTGATCTAATTAGTCTAAAAAGGGGAAATGTTCCTAAGGGCAGCCAGTACATAGTTTAAATAGCAGATCCATATAAAGGAGTCTAGGAGGATGTGGAACAGGAAGCTGATACAGGATGTATGAGAAAAATATTAGAGAAAAGCAATTAGCAGAGTATAATACACAAAATAGAAGATGTATATAAAGTTCTGATTAGGCTATGTAGGTTTATTTTGAGATTTATTTAATACATGCACTGTGGAATCGCCTAGCCCTCGAAAAATGGGATGTCATGCCTAGCAGTGGTTATGCACAGTCTGATTATTGGTCTATACAATACAAAATAATTAACTAGTAGGACTCATTCACATCTACTTTTTTTAAAGTGTGCAATTGTACTGCACTGTGCAATGCATAGAAATGTGTTGGTCTCATGCTAAGGGACACCTGAATCAACTTTTATTTGAGCAATGTTCAATTTGATTTCCTTTTTTGATATACGTGGTTTTAAAGTGAAGGAATTGTACTACCGCACGCTGTAATCAATGAGAAATGCAATAAAGGCAAGTCTACAGAGGTATGCTTCAAAACTTCAAAAAATCTATAAAGAGGTCACAAAAATTCAGATACTTGTATAATTGAAGGAAATTTACC
>NW_027321050.1:0-2490 GCF_032062135.1 Pyxicephalus adspersus | reverse complement strand
ATTGTGCGTAGTCTGACTGATCAATAGGAATATTGAATATTGAATAGAAAAATATTGAGGAAAAGCTTTTTCCTGCCTGCAAAACCCAGATGACAATATATTTTTCAGATTTCTTCTCTCCTTAAATATTAGGGCTGAAATACAAATGGCCTAGGTTTTAATATTTTATTATTACACTGATTATATACAGTGTTACAGCTTAGAATGTACAAATACAGCCTTGATTGTTACTAATAGGTCGTCTTTCAATTTGTAACTCAAATGAAAACTAAGCAAAAGAGAGCAAGTGAGTCAAGTTACCCTTTTGTTACATCATTCAGCTTTTCATAATGTGAGAAATATGTCAAGCATCCAGCGTGGAGAACGTTGATGATATGGGATAGAGAAGATGCACAACATAAACAGGTCCACATCTGTATTCCTTATCCATAGGGAATTGCCTGGATTACATTATAATTTCAGCTGTACTGTTGACATGCTATGTTCCATATGTGCTTTATGACTTACCCAGACGAATGCTGATTTTCCTTTCCATTTTAACTGCTTTTATCATTAATATATGATGAAAAATCACATATAGCAACTATACTGTATATCTAAGGGAAATGTTTTCATTATTAAGAGTTAACAAAATTATTAAAATGTTTGACCTTTGTTAATCTGTGTATGTGATTCCAGATGTAGTCTCTTTTTCTCTGCAGAACAATTTATTCTTTCCAGAGGGATATCCAAATAGTTTTATGACCAAGTACATGCACTACAAAGGCATAGGGGATGCAGGGCCTCAAGTGGCTAACATGTTTCTTTCAGATATATTCAATTTTTTTTGTAGTCAGAATTCACAAGAAATAGCTACAAGATTGCTGCAGATTAAAAAAAAAAACAAAAACTAAACAAATTTGGAATCTTATCCTTATGGCCAGATTTCAATAAAAGAAAAAGACAAATAAAAAGCCCTACGCATTTCTTTCTTTGATACAGGCTTTAACCAAGAAAAGAGTTATAAAAAAAATGTCTTGGCATAAATAACTAGACTTAGGCCTTAAATGCCCTTTAAAAACAAAAATAAATAAAATGAAAGGAATTGTAGAGGCCCTTAACAAGACTTTTTTTTCTTTCAGCTCTTGAGACAGCAGCCAAACACTCTAAGAGTTTAATTGTTCAGTGATTTACGCAACATAAATCCACTAATTTCAGTTGTAGCTTTTATGATAATAAATAAGGATTAAGGGTTTTCTTTGGCGCAGTGAACAAATAAGTAGAGGCTTGCACGGCATATTGTTTCGCCATATTACAAAAATCATGTACTGTTGTCAATAAAAACATCTAGTTTTTTTTCTACCAGCTGCTGCTTTTTATTACTCAGCCCAGCTGATTCCAGTCATCTTCAATCATGCCATACAAGCTGTGTGCTCTTCATAATTATGCAAGTAAGCAGGAAAAATCTTACGTTTATAAAATGCTACTGATTACAATGCAAATTATAAAAATTAGGAACTTGAATTAAATAACTATAGCAAATTTATGATTATGCTTTGTTCTCCTAAACGTTATAAGCTTGCACCCCTGTGCACCCTGCCATCTGCAGATAATCATTTTCCTGACAAGTGCCCAGTGCTTGGAGAACATTTAATAATGTTTAGGCTGGAATAACACTGTTCTATGAGTGTTACACCTTGTCTGGTAATGCGAATACTGTAATAATGAGCCCATATAGTTTCCCTTTACTTTCACACTAAACTGCACCACATATTTGTGAACTAGCCCCAAAAGATTGGGATTTCTACTTGCAATGCAATTTCAAGCAGCAGAATGTATGAGTTTTGCTGCATCTTAATAGATGAATGTGTATAGATCTAAAGTTTGAAACCTCACCACCTTCGACAGATTAGTTTGGGTACAATGGTGAAATGCTGCCAGCGGCATGGGTGTAAGGCTCAGCATAGATAAAATCATTGTACAGCTTGTCTTTTAGGAGAATAATGTTGGGAGACTAAGGATTCCATTTATTTGGAGGACTGTTTACACTATTTGTTCTCCAACATTAGAAACCTAATCACCCCGTTTAGAATACCTAACTAGTTAAAGTAAGGACAGGGCTAGCATAATACCTTTAAAGTGGCAATTAGTAGTAGCATATGTGGCCTATTCACTTTTATTCCAACGCACACGCTATGCTGAAAAGTGTCATATGAAAAATACCAGTGAATGCAATTATCTATTGGATGAGCCATGATCCATAGGACCTTCTTAAGTAAAGGGGTATAAAGTACCAAGCTTTCATGAGTAGACAAGATGTGAGGGAAAATCTCCCCAATGTGGTTACAGACAACAATGAAATACAGAACCGATGTTCCAACCTTTACCTGATCTATCCAAAAAAAAAAAAAAAAATTAGCTTGAGTTAGGCTGTATATTCCTCACTGGCTTAGAATAAGAAAACTTCTACTTTTTACGACCTGAGGGAAGAAAAAAAATGGATTAAGGAGG
>NW_027321049.1:0-2491 GCF_032062135.1 Pyxicephalus adspersus | reverse complement strand
TAAATCCAAGATTTTGTGTTGGGGTATTTAATTGGGGGGAGTGGCTGGTATGCAGGGGGAGTTTGGTAGTAGAAGGTAGTTATGACAATGGTGTTTATAAGGGATGGGCTAGAAGGTCCGAGCTACCCGTGTCAAGTGTGTGCATGTGTGCGAATTTATGTATGTATGAATGATTTTGTAACTGTGACCAGTTTGCCTACAGACCAACAGACCAACCTACAGATGTATTGCAAGCATAATACTACAAAACAAGCTGTGTTTTGTGGTCTTGACTGGACTTCCTGAACTAGACTAACAGCTAGCTATAAAAGTATATAGCAAAACAATTAGGGAAGCTTTTACCAAGACCTAGTAAAACATTTAGATCAAGCAAAACAGTAACCAGGGCAGGTGGCAGACAAGGAAGTGTTGGTAACCAGGTAGAAGGCAAGGTACAGGGTAGGCACATACTCATAATGTAACTCAATAGTGTGTTTTGCTACCATGTGCATGTATGCCCTTCTGACACCATCTGGATATGCTTCTGTTAAGACAGCAGACACAACTCCTCCTAGACTTGGATCAGGGCATCAATGAGCTCTTGGAAAGTCTACGGTACTTTTTGTGGAGTCAGACGCACCAACAAAGAATGCCCCGGGGGGTCTAGAGGGTTAGAGTTAGATCTGGACTACAGATCTAACTATGTTCATCACCCAGGAACTGTTTAAACACTCTGACCACACAGTACTTGGCTTTGTGCTGGACCAGGAGGAACTTTTCAGCAGTGTAGAGTAACATTTGGATTGAATATTTTATCTTGTATCTAACAGCGGTCAAGTTACTATTAGCTAGCAAATGAAGGATTATGAATTCCCACAGACATGTTTTTCACATCATTATTGACTCACTGCCAAACCAATCATGGTAGATGATGCTGCAGGCAGTATAAAATTCTCCACAACATCTACAGGCATGTGCTTATCATGAACCTGTTCACAAAAAAAGGGCAACGTGGCTAATCTAAAATGGCTGTGTTCACTGACAAATTAAAAACAAGATGCACAGTGTTAGACTGTGACACAGGTCCCAATGCAGGGTGTTGGCCCACATATCTCCTTCATGGAATCTGTTTCTTACAGTTCGGTCAGAATAATGCACATGAGTAGCTCCTATAAAGGTTATCTTATAGGGCTCTAGCAGTGCTGCTCCTCTTCCTCCTTGCACACAGACACAGAAACCAGTCTTACTGCTAGGATGTTGCCCTTCTACAAACCTGTCCAGCTCTTCTTGTGTAAAAACTGTACTAGGGGACACAGCAAACCTTCTTGCCACAGCACTTATAAATGTTCCATCTTGGAGGACCTGGACTACCTCTGCAAACTGAGTGGGCTACGGGTACTGCGGAAATATAATTGGGGCCAAAGGGATACAAATTGTATTAGGATTTTAAATAGATGAGAAAAATGTTAATAAAACCCAGAGGGACCAATTGTTGATTGTTTGCATATCTTTTCATATATTTTCTATATCTTTTCTTTTTCATATCTTGTCAATGGATGACAAAAATTTTATTGATTAGTGTAACTATGAAGTGAAGTAATTTAGCAAATAACAGAAGGACAGTTACCACTCAGTCCACCATAATGTGTAATGTTATCAGCCCACAACAGGGCTTAGGAGCTTAGTGTATTTTAAGAAAATCAGTTATTTGTATGAACCTGCAGGGTCTTAAAGGAATAAAGTAGGGGTGCTCACACTTTTTTGGCTTGCAAGCTACTTTTAAAATGACCGTGTCAAAATGATCTACCAACAAAAATGCTAAACATATATTTATTTATATGTATACCGACTATACTACACAGAAGTGACTGAAGATAATGAGACATTGGCCCTGATTTATTAAAGTTCTCCAAGGCTGGAGAGAATACACTTTCAGAAGTGAAGCTGGGTGATCCAAAAAACATGACATTTTTTGAAAAATGAGGATTTTAAAAAAATTTGCTATTTGCTAGCAAATGTTTTGAATCCTGGACCAGATCCATTCCAGGTTTGCTGGATCACCCTGCTTCACTGCTGAAAGTGTATTCTCTCCAGCCTTGGAGAGCTTTCATAAATCAGGGCCAATGAATGGCAGAACATTGCCCTCCCACCCTCTCTGCCTCCCTCCCCACTCCCCACTGTTAGAACCTTCTCACGCACTGAAAGACATCCCCAGCATCCCTATAGACGTGCAGCAGGGCTGCTGGTAAACAGCAGGGAGGGGTAAGGCAGGGCTCCACGATCGACTCGCTTTGCCTTTGCGATCTACGTTTTGGGCACCCCTGGAATAAACCATGAGGAGACACCAAATTCATTTAGCTGTGATTTTCTTACATGTAACTATTTTTCAACTGTATTTTGTATGCTTGTGCAGATACTTTATAAACGTGATGTGATATGCTATCAAAACATTGTACCTGTTCCTCTAAGAAAATGAGTCTGTTTTCCATGGATCCATTTCTTTTCACTTGAT
>NW_027321048.1:0-2492 GCF_032062135.1 Pyxicephalus adspersus | reverse complement strand
CTTCCCCAGAATTCACCGGGCACTCCAATTGCTGTGAAATTACAGATGGCTTAAAAAACGGTTGCTTTTCTGCCGATGCTAGGACAACACACAGGACACCCTTGGACATTGCTGGACACTTTTCAATAAACACACGTGTTAACATACATTGTGCTAGGGCAGCCAATTTCACCACATATGTGTTGAGCTGCATTGCCTTGCATTGGAATGTGACTTGCATTGGTGTGTGATTCAAAATATTTGACCTGGTAATAACAGGCCAAGGGAACTGCACATTTGTAAAAAAAAGCAAAGAACCTTTAATGCTGAATCTGGGTATAAATACAAATTCAGCACCATGGAGAGCGATGAGATAAGGACATCTTGCCAGTTAACCGAAAATATTGCCCCAAATATCTAGCAAGAAATAAAACTAAAAAAACCCTTAAAAATGTAAAGATTCATTGATGATTACAGAACTGTACTAATTAGTGTCTAATATATTGGCATAAAATTTAGGTTTAAACACACAAGAAATGTATAAACACTTTCAGTAAGGTGATACTGCATATACATAAATGTGAATTGGTTCCAAGGGGGACTGACAAAGAAAGTAGTGCATAAATGACGTGAAACGTTAAGGGATTAGGTTCGTGTTGCATGTTTATTATTATTATTATTATTATTAATAATAATAATAATAATATTTATTAATAATAATAAAAAACAGTATTTATATATCGTCAACATATAACAAAGCGCTGTACATTAATTAGGGGTTGCACATGACAGACAGATACAGACAGTGACACAGGAGGAGGAGAGGACCCTGCCCCGAAGAGCTTACAATCTAGGAGATTCTTAAATTTTAGGGAAAATTCATATTAGTAAGTAGGATCATTATTAGCACTACTGGCACTAAGGTAATAGGTATTCCTTATCACACTGATGCCAATGTAAGGGGTATTCCTACTTCCACTGATACCAATATAGGGGTCATTCCTACTACAATGAATGCCTGTATAAGAGGTATTCATACTTCCATTGACACCTACTGTATGTATGAGGCATTAGCACCAGAAACTGACACCAAAATCACTGTCACCCCTGTTCCCACTGACACCAATATAAAAGTCCCTCCTACTTTACAAACATTTGAAAAAAGGTTATAATATGCAGCGTTCTTTATTTTCCCACAATGCACTGCTTGGAGATAGTTGGCCTAAGTAATTAAATGTATATTTTTTATATTTATTCCCTATGTTTTTTTCTTTCACTGTAAATTGCATGAAGATGGAAGTAATGTAAATGATCTGTGCCAGTTATTTCTGGTTCATTCAAGTCTAGTTCTATTGCATACTGTATGGTGAACAGACCTGTTTGTGTGTGGATACAAGATGGTCATTCAGATTTTTATATATTGTTCAGCCCCTGCTATTCACATGGAAATGGTGGGAATAATATTAATCAGCATTACCTTCTTCAGAATACACCCTTCACTAATTTATAAAATCATAGTAAAAGTGTTACTGATCATTTGTTTTAGGCTATTGTACTTTGACTACTTCTTTGAGCCTTATTAAGGAGTAGTTCTGCGAATCAGCCTTGCCGTAAGACCACCAAATGACTTTTCTTTCATAAAATACAGTAAGCCATGGCATCAGTTGTTAGATCTTTGGATTTATTACGTCTGTGATTCTCTGATCATAAATGCTTAAAGGTATTGCAAGTCTGCCAAGCAAAGCATTTGCAGGATATTAGGAAGAATTATGATCAAAGTTGAACATTTTTATGATTGCAGAGATTTACTCTTTATTGGACCATTTTAGAACAACTTCAGTGAATAAAGGTGATAATAATCCCTTTTTAATGGAGTAATCAAAGATGGAGTTGTGAAAATGGAAGTAAATGTATGAACAGTAAAATAAAGCTCTGAATGAGCTTTCGATTTTTACATTTTTTGTTTTACTAATTTACAAATAAATGTTTTTTTATAACATAGTACAAGGTGGCGGCAGTGTGTTAAATTCAATGTCCATGTTACAAAATTTGGTGGGTCTGTGGACAAGAACAATAATAGATATGTGCTTTTAAGAGTGGTCTAGTCCCTGTGCATACCGATAGAAAACATTGAGGATACACATACAGCAAAGTATTTTTATGGCATTGTAGCATCTGCAGCCTGCAAGTAGCTATGTAGCTCATGTACATGGGTTCATTCATTCCTAATATGCAAAGATTAGTGTAGATCAGGGGTCAGAAAACTCCAGCCTTTAGGCCAGATACAGCCTAGCCAGCAGTCTGTTCCGGCCTAACGCCCCCCCGGTCGATCCGGCCTAATCCCGTCCGGCAGGGGTCGGCAACCCAAGGCTCCTAGGCCTCCTTGTTATGCCTCCCTTCTCTTTTTCCTGTGGCCAGCGTTAATACTTCTACTCCCAGGGTAAGGGGACAATGCATACAGAGGAGAGGGATTTCCCCTCAGGGGCGTTCCTGGTGGGGGGTGGAGCCATCAG
>NW_027321047.1:0-2493 GCF_032062135.1 Pyxicephalus adspersus | reverse complement strand
CAAACCAACATGTCAATTCCAACGTCCGAATGTAATAAAAATAAAATATGACTACTTCCTTAAACTCGCCCTATCTCAGTTTGCAGTTGGAGGAAATGACTTATTTTGGACTGAACAACAAAACCTTTTGCAAGAACATTTTTTGTAAACCTTCTTGTTTTAACAGAAGTCCCTAGCAATCTCACATGTTTGTAATATTTTTGTGAAATAGAACATTTTTATCTGTAGTATTTTCTGTGGGATTCCTGATGGTGAATAATGTGGCAAAGTCACCCTGGTTCACTTACTCTTACTAACCTTTGAATGGAAATATTGCTTGCTATGTACACCAGCAACACAACTCCCAGCCGACTACAATGTACATGGCGGCCTTTGAATATTATTCACCATGTACGTTAGCAACCAGCCATTGAAATAGTAAAATAGTTAAGAATTAAAAAGATTATTAAAATTAGTTTTTAAAAGGGTGCCTATAAATTTACTAACATATACCTACGGGTAACTAACAAGGTGCCTAAAGAATTATTAACAGGATGCTTATTGGATTACTAAGAGAATGCTTAAAAAATTGCTTACATGGTACCTATGGGTTTACTAACAGGATGTCTACAAATTTATTAACAGATGCCTGCAGGTTTAATAACAGGGTGCCTATAATTTACTCACCAGGTACCTATAAATTTACTAACAGGGTGTCTAAAGGATTAATAAAATATGCTTATCAGCTTACCATCATGGTACCTATAGGTTTTTTCAGGGTGCAGGTGGCACTTTTAGGTTTACGAAGAGGGTACCTACAAGTTTATTAGCTGGGTGCCTATATATTTACTGACGTAGAACCTAAAGGTTTACTAACAGGGTGCCTACAAGTTTCTTGGCAGGGTGCCTAAAGGTTTTCTAAGGTACTATAGTTTTAGGAAGAGTGTACCTAAGGCTTACTAACAAGGAGCCTACAAGTTTCTTAGCAGGGTGCCAAAAGGTTTACTAAAAGGGAGTCTACAAAGATGCCTATAAATTTACTAATGTGGTACCTATATGTTTATTAAAAGGTGCCTAAAGGATTATCCACAGGGTGCCTACAAGTTTGTTACAGTATTCCTTAAAACTTACTAACATGGCACCTATAGTTTTACTAGGAAGGGGAATGTTGAAAATGGAAAGTTCCCCATGGACCCAACACAGCAACAACTCAAAAGTTTTCTGTGTTGATGATACATTTGCCCCGCCGGTTGTCAGGCTTATGTGGGAATGTACTTACGAATGGGAGAGTTTAAAGTGTATGTAAAAACAAAACTTTATTTTATGTATAGGGAAGTTTTAGAACCCATAGCTGTATCAGCCCCTAACCACGCTTATGCAGTAGGGCTCAGAGTAAGGAAGGAGCAACACAAGGAGAAAATCAATGAGTTGCAGTGTAGGGAGGATGCCCATAGAATAGACAGAGATAAGCTCATCATTGATCTGCTTCTCCTTACACTGTCCAGTCCTCGGGAAGGTGAAACATGCCACCCTTTCCCACTCAACATGACATTGTTTGTTCAGTTTTAAGCTGTAGTCCAGTATAGAGTGAATCTTCTGCAAAATCTCAAAAGTTGAATATCTCACTCTGAAAAAATTGTTAACTTCTTATGCGCATAGAAATTATTTATAAAGGTGAGAATATTTTTTTTTACAGGTTTGATGTAGACTGTTGTGTTAATAAAATATATTTTTTATCTTACTGATATTTCCTCACTTCCTCACTGTCACGGAGCTAGCAACTTTTTCTCATTTCTCCATTTTATGAAATTACTCAGAATTTATCTCTTCTTCCCTTCAGATTTAAACACAACATAGCCACGACTTCCTCACATGTGAACTTGTGATTCACTTTAACTCATTGAGGTTAGATAACTGGTAAAGTGGTATAAGATCTCAACGAAAATCTCTTCTGAAGGTTTATAGTTCCATGTCTCCACCAGGGAACTGTTCCCTCACTTTCTCTTCTTCTGGTCCCATACAAGGAATTGGGGGACAGCAATAAGAAACCTTATTAGGAGTTCTAACATTTCCCTTCTCTACTTTAATTTGTGTTTGTGTCCTCATCTGGTCTGTGTCCTCATTTTCCGTACTAACGAATTCCCCTAAGAGGAACACAGATGACAATAAAAATCTAAACCTTTCTATTGCATCACCAAGGCGGGTTGGGATTTTACCAGTTGAGGATAGCTGAGGACGCATGCTAGAAATGTCTAAAAAAACAGTACATAGGGTAATACAGTGCCCCTGATTCATCAATGAAATCCGCGCTCGCTGGAAGCGCGAACGTACGCGCGGCCATCGATCGCGGATTACCGCGGTCCGGACTCGAGTATGGATCGTGAAAGATCCTTTCCAACGAGAAAAATTGCAGGTGTGTATGCAGCTTTACTCTGTAACACACTTTCCAGCACAGTAATATTATGATACATTTGTTACATTTTTCTTTTATCCACTGCAAGAAAAATGTAACAA
>NW_027321046.1:0-2494 GCF_032062135.1 Pyxicephalus adspersus | reverse complement strand
ATCAATAAAGCACTCGGCCTGTGTGCCATTTTATGTTCTTTTGGCTTGCATAGTTTTAGAAAAGACCCCTAAAAGTTTTGACACATTGGACTGTAGCCTAGGATGGTCTTAATTTTTTTTTAGTTTGCACATATGAGCTTGGTGGACATCCCTTAGGAAAACCAGATTCATAAAAACAACCACAAGGCCAAGCAATCTCCATTTATAGTGATCTATCTGCAAAGATATGTACGTTTACAAAGATGTTGCAAAAAATTGGGGAATTGGTCTAGTTTTGGTGCAGTATGGCTGTGCCCCTGTATACAAGTCCACTTCTTGTAGTGTCCAGCATCATGACCTGCACCCTACTGAACACCTCTGGGACAAACTGGAACACTGATGGTGGGCTAAGTCTTCTTACCCGACCCCACAAATCCTCCCATGTCTGATGAACATGTATTCCCCCACTAATACCCTCTAAAGCATTCCAAGAGGAGTGGAGGGACAGGGGAGGCAACAAGAGGGACAAATCCATGAAATGTCCATTTGGAAACAAGTCTTTACAAGGGTGATGGTCAAGTGTCAACTTTTTGTCATGACATTCTCCAAACATTGTTTAGTGGAGAATCAGTAACTGCCAATAACACATTGACATGGAATATTATATACCAGGAAGTGTTTGAAGAATGCCAGATTCACTGATTTATAAATCAGCTCTATAATTAAAAAATATTTTAAATATCAAAAGTTTAAAGTAATTGTAAAGTAATCCGTACCAGTTTAAGAATGATTAGGTATTTTAGGCTATTGGACTTCAGAACTTCAGAATAAGATTTTTATTTTTATTTTAAATGGAACAGCCAGACTTCAAATTTTAACTCATGCTGAACCCCTGAGATCCCTGAAAAGAGTTCCATGATACAGTTCCGGTTTCCCTGGCTCCTTTCCTGCATGAGCTGGGCCTTCTATCAGCATGGTGTAATGGACATATTTTGGGGCGTCTCCAAGTTAGAACACTAGCTCCCCCCCACCCCTCAAATGAGAGGAAGTAAAGCAGAAGTGTTAATTAGTTGTGTTTATTTATTTCAAGGGCTGCAGTCTAACAATATTCTGCTTTCCCATTAGAGCCGAGTTCTCAAATGCTTCTCACCTTTTGGTCTTGGCTGTAGGCCAGGATCCAGTCTTCTTGCTTGGGATGGAATAGAAGGCTCTGTATGTAAAAATTGAGTCGGTACTTCTGGTAGGTGGCTCCTTCGTCGGAACTAATTAGCAGGCTGCTCTCAATTTCAGGGTCGGTCAGGAGCATGATCTGGAGAAAGAGAGACACAACAAACAATATAAAACTTGTTCAAAATAACAAAAGGTAATTAACAATTATATAATAATCCAGGCAAGAACAACACATTCAACTTGAAGTTCAATCTGTTTATAATTGCCCTTCTTGGTTCCTCTTGTTCCCCCTCATCAACATGTTAATGATATGCAATAAAACCTTTTGTTTTCATTACACACAAATGACATCATTAAAAGTTACATCATTAATTGGTCTATGTGCTTTTCTTTGCAATAAAAGAGGGACCAATCGGGTGCTTCCCTAAAACACGAGGCTGTGGTTGTCTCTGTATGTGATGCTGAACCGCCGTGATTAAGAAAATTAAATCCAATGAATGAAAGAAGCCGGATCGGGGACAGTCAAGCTGATAAGGAAAGTATTTGACTCAGATAGGAAATATACATGTAGACATCGTTGGGACGATCTGCTGAAGTTCTACCTAATCATCAAGTTGAGGAAGAAAGGTAAATTAAAGTGACTTTGCACGTGGCTTGGTTATTGGTGCCAGGAGGGCTGGTCTGAGTCTCACATGCAGCTTGTCTGACAGATCCTCAAACTTCAGTCACGGAAGGGCCCGTGACATCTATTGACTTTTCATACCATCAGGTCACACCCTTCTAAGTATCCCTGATAGAATTTAGAATTGGCTCCATCATCCCATCGCTAGGAGCTTCCCAGACCATTCTCCATCATTTTGCATCATTAGGGTCTCTGTAATAAAAACTTTTTTGGAGCCTGGTTGGGATTTCTATGCCTCGTTCATAAACCTCAAAAGTCTGGGTAGACTACAACTGATAACCTGAGGATTCTTAATTTGAAATAACACTTGAGCCTTGGGTCCAGTTCCCAATGTTGGCCATCCATGAGAACAATTGTGATATTTGGGAGATGAGAACCTAAGTGTAATGTTTTTCTCTTTCTGCAAAATCCAGGACAATGGGTTTTGTGCAAATAAATATGGTGGTAATTTTAGTCGTCAACTATTTTAATGCCTCCAACATTTCCAAACATGAGAAGAGAGGGAGCAAGTTGTCAACATTCATTATGAAGACAACAAATAAACCCTCCTTGGATGCTTGTTATTGTCCTTCACATGGTGAAATGCCAACAAGCCAATTTACTGATTAGAGTAGTCTTGTGTTGTCCGGATCTTGGAGGCTTACTCATTTTCTTTCATTCCTC
>NW_027321045.1:0-2494 GCF_032062135.1 Pyxicephalus adspersus | reverse complement strand
CAGAAAAATAGGTCCCAATCATATTTATTGTTGTTCTGCTATCACAAATCATCTATTCAATTTCAAATTATAGTAAATGCATGAAGCCATAAACAGTCAATCATTTTTTTCTGTTTTCTAATATTGATTTCTAATAAATGTTTCTTTCAAGCCCCATCAAAAAATTTTATTCCAAATACCAAACGATATTTTTTATTCTGCACAACAAATTAAATACACCAACAATTCAGTTTACAGCTCTAAAAAATTTTTTTTATTGTGCTAATTTATTACTGTTATAACGGAAAATAATAAAAAAACTTCTTGATTAATTTTTTTTCAATAATAGCTTTTCCATTTTTTTCTGATGTAAACCAAAATCAGAATTGTTTCTTTTCTAAATTTGTACAATAAAATGTAACTTCTACTACACAAAAGTCCTCTAAAAAATATGTAACATATAACATGTATTTCTTTTATAATATATATATATATATATATATATATATATATATATATATATATACCCTTTTTGTTCATTCTATTTTTTTTATTTTATTTATATATTATTTTTTTTGTTACTATTCATTTTATACCATAAATTAATAAAATGCTATACATTGTATAAATATAAATTAAAAAAACAGAGATAACAATAATAGCTAATACTGTATTTTAAACAAAACATGATTAAACACTAATGGTAAATAATAATGAATGTAAACATTTTTATATCTTAAAACATGTATTAATGTTATTACTTTTTGCTTTTCCTGGATTTTAGTGTCTTTATTATTGGTCATAACATATCATAACATAATACATTGATATTTTTATTTATTATTTATTTTATTTTTATTTATTTATTTTTTTAGGGAACATAATTAATATACATACAACATGATTTTTTTACTGAAAAAATGTTTCTTTTGTGGAAAGGAAATAATCTTCTAATGCGAATCACCTACAGCTTCCTGATACTCTAAATTACAGATAAATATTGTGTGGTGACAATCAAAGGTAAAAATATAAAAAAAACACAAAACATGACAACATGCAATATAAAAAAGCAATTTTTCTGTAAATTATCTTTCAACCAGCTTGGTACAACAATAAAAACAGAACAAGGTGCACATTATGTAAGAGCTGATACAATTTAATTATTGATGACTATACATACCTAAATCTTTAAAGATACAATAACTGCAAAAAGATAACCAACACAGGTGATCTGTCCCTTTTCGTGTCATTTAATTCTCATTGTGTGTATCAAATCTTTTTCACAATATTTCTCCTAGTTTACTATAGTAAAGATAAAAATATTACCTGAGTAACAGTGGGAATAGTAATTAGCATGCTGGAGGATTTTTTTCACGAAAGTTTGCTGTTTGAACTTGTTTGCATTTGACTATTTGTATTACTTTAAAGCTACACTTTAGTCAAACTTCAAGAATAAACCTTGAGATTATAATTATTAAACGGTATTAATATAGCACCAACATATTACACAGGGCTGTACAATAAAGAGGGGTTGCAAATGACAGACATATACAAACAATGACACAGGAGGAGAAGAGGACCCTGCCCCGAAGAGCTTACAATCTAAGAGAGATATTGTACTGTAAATACAATAAGCATAGTCTAATAAATTATGACTTACAATTTTCATTTTCTTTTTATCTAGTCATAGTTTTAGAAGTTCAGCATATACTCTTTAATATTCCTATGACGTGGATTGACATAAATGATGCTTGAATACCCTTTGTGATCTTTATGCTGCCCTAACAGAAATCCTGATTGAAACAAAAACATTTATTAAATATTAGGGCAATTTTTCACATGTATCAATCACATTCCATGACTTTTATCTGCAGTTATGATGAGCAGGAAATCCTTCGAAATATCAACCTACCCTAATATACCATTCTACATATTCCAGATAATACCTTACTGTGTTTGTTCAAAATTATTATTATTATTATTATTATTATTATTAATTGACAGGATTAATATAGCGCCAATATATTACGCAGTTCTCACTTTGAATTGGTGCCTTTGGATGTGTACTGAATAGATTATCTCCCAATGATTCAAATAAGACATATAGTACTCGTATGACAAAAATAAAAAAGTTTTAAATGGAGGAAACCCCTAATGGTTCAACCAAACCCCAAATTTAGGATTGCACTTGGCTAACACCAGGTTTATTATTACATTTTTTTCCATATACCATTAACCTCAATAGGTATTTATACTCAAGTAGAGCCCATTGGTCTTATGAACCAAAAGTAATAGACCTTCACATTGCTTAAGATCAACTTATTCCTCTAATAGCTCATCCAACATTGTTCTAATGTTCACTTTCTAATATTATGATGAGGAACTTTAAATAATCCATGTCTACATTTGATATAAAAAAACTTGGCTAAATAAGTACTATTGATTCACCACAGGCTTTTCAAATTGTGCAACCTGCCATCAGAAAAGTACAACCACCCATAGAAAAAAAGCGTTT
>NW_027321044.1:0-2494 GCF_032062135.1 Pyxicephalus adspersus | reverse complement strand
CAACTTGGAGACCCCATACCACAGATGGCTCTCCACACCCCATAACTATTTATCATACTTCTAACCAACACACTTCCCCTCGAGGACCTCTCACCGCCTACAACACGTCCCCACCCCTACCAACCACAAGGGTGGGCGGGAGAAAATCTCAAATTTTCTGTAATAATGACTGCCCCCTTTTTTCTCCTTAGCCTTTTATGTCCTTTGTTACCCTTCCTATTGTTATAACAAACTTAACCGATCCCAATACTCTAATCATTGCAGGAAGTTTGAGACCCAATGGCCTTCCCCCCACAGTCATGTTGGCCCCTGCCTAGCTCCCTTCTCGCCGGCTCAGGGGCCTCCCTGGTTTGTTGCTTTAAGCAACTTGAATTTCTGTGCGCAATAAGACACTTTGATCCAATTTGTGAACTAAGAACACATGGTCCTTGAATAAAACTAAATTAACTTGCTAAACATATTATACAAAAGATGAAGATGTAACTTCCTTTATTCCATCCAGTTTCAATAAGAAATCTGCTATCTTTGAATAGTTCTAGCTTACGTGTTTGAATTTTCCCAATGCCTAATAATATTATTATTACACAATTATTGTCGTGTTCTCATCGAACTCAGATGATCTCTCAATGGAGAATCTCCATTGAGAGTTCATCTGGAGTTTGCCTGCTGTCACAGTTGATTGGAGGCACTGGATCTCTTTCGAAACGGTCCAACACACCACAAATATACGGATACGAAAACACATAAGTAGTTACAGTTGTGTCGTAAAGATTGTTCACGGAAGAATCTACACAGGACAGAACGGAAAATACAGAACAGAACAGAAAATACTCTTGTTGTGGTTTCCACAAAGGGTTAGCCTGGCTAAAAGGAAAACTGCAACTAAAACTGCAAAGAAGTAAAAGTCGAAAGACCCAACGCTCAGCTTCATGACCATCTTAAGGGACATCAAGATGACGTATCTTAATGGAAGGCAGACAGCAATATATCGGTCATAAGCCATGAGTGCAAATGTTGAGATCTCAAAAAAGGTGACGATAGTCACACATTGAATTTGTAAAAGGCAGGGGATGCGGCTGATGGTTTTAAATTAAGTTATCAGGTCATTAATAAGCTTTGGGAGAATTATGGAGCTCCCGAAAACTTCATTGATGACCAGATTACATATGAGAATATACTGTACATAAGGTTCACGGAGGCTCACTTCTGTCAGTACAACACAGGCAATGATGCTACTGAGAAGAAATAATCCCAGTTATATAACCATTGAAAAGACAAAAGAAGTAACGTAATGCTTCCAGCTCTAGGTGACAGAAGAACAAAGTTATCAATGTTGGTTGTGTTCACCATGACACCAATCTTTTCTTAATGATTCTGTTGATAAAAAGCATATATCACATGTGAAAAGTCATATAAATCAATAGGGAAGGCCAAAATATGGTGGTTTTGGGTGTTTTTTGTACAGCAGAACTAAGTAAAATATGACTTTTGGTAGAGTACCCCCCCTGAACCAACGCAGACGCACCATCCCTCTAAATGATTCTTAATATTCCAACAAATTAATATTAGAATAAAATGAATATAGTAATTTTTTTCTTACCTAAAGTTGTGGTGATGCTTTTATTAGACCGGAAATGGACACTTCCTGGTGATGGGTCCTTTCAAGATCCAAAAGATGAAGTCTACAGCAGTGACGTCATAAGGGGACTGTGGGGGCCAAATAATGTACCTGTTCTGACTTACATACAAATTCAACTTAAGAACAAACCTACAGTCCCTATCTCGTATGTAACCCGGGGACTACTTGTACTTGCCTCTCACACCATCACTGGCTATCCCAAACTCTCCACTTGCCCCTAGCTCCCTCGCTGATGATCCCAAACCCTCTACCAGACTCCCAGCATGAGTTTTGAAATTCTTGAACTTGCCGGGGGCTGAAAAATAATGGCAGGCCTGCTATGGGTTCCATTGATTTATCATGTTGGTAGAGCTTATGGTATCGCTTATATGACTTCAGTTAATATACACTGATATCTATGGTTATAATCTCTAATAACTTTCACTATGGTAAACGTACTTAAATGGTCTGTTAAACAGAAGACTGTTGCAGCCCCATACAGTTTCTAAACTCGCCCCACAGAGGCTGATTTTTAAAAACACACTATGGGGTGACTATAGAGTGTACATACAATTTATTTTTTATATCAACAGCACAAGCAGGAGTGTGGAGGTCACAGCAAAAGAAGGCTGCAGAGGAGGAAGGGCCAGAGGCTCTAATGACACAGAACTCCTTAGTGTTTGACAATAGGAGGCATCTTGGGTAGAGGCGCCAACCCCAATAATACCCCTGCTTCAATCATTTACCCTTAATTCCACTGTGACGGTCTGACAGATCAGAATATTCGGATGCAGGCGTCCAAAAATAACAAAACAAGACCTAATAGTGATGGCAGACAAACCCTACAGGGAGCTGTGGGAGTAAAAAGCGGTGCAG
>NW_027321043.1:0-2495 GCF_032062135.1 Pyxicephalus adspersus | reverse complement strand
AGTAAAGAGTGCTCTTCGTCAGGATCTGAGCAATTTAGAGTGATCTATTTGTATGCAGTCTCTCCCTAAGCTTTTTCCACTAATTGACTATTAATCCTCTGTGTGCCTTGAGCTGTAATAAAAGACATGTGTCAGTACCTACACTTCTGTAAGATATTGTGGTGACATTCAGCGACAGACACAGGCAGTCAGCTGGTTTCCAGCAGCCCCTCTGCTTTCTGGCACCTTCTGTTGCTGGGTGCATGAGCATGCTCTCTGTAGTCTTTAGCAGCCTCAGTAGGGCACATGCCTGTAAAGGATCTACGCTCCTCTTATTTTTGCAGGATTGCTGACATCTGTAGTCGTTCAGCAATTAGCTGTCTTTGCCTTGTTTTTGTTTACTATGTCTGAGCACTTGAGCAATGACCAGAGTAGTTCCTGGTTCCAATCCTGTCCTGCTATTGGCTGCTAGTCCTATATATACCTTGCTTGTTCCAGGCTTTGGTTTCTAGATCCTCAGCCTTGCTATAGGAGACTTGTTTAGCTATACTCTGCAACATTTAGCCTTTTGGATTCCTGACCTTGGCCTGACCTAGACTATGTTTGTCTGCCCTGAACTATGCCTGGACCTGACTATGCGTGTTGCAGATGGCAACAAGCTATTTACTGAAAAAAAGCCTTTACAAGCAGTGCTAGATCATCATTAAGGCAACCCTAGGCTAGAGCAAGGGGTCTGAGGGATGTTCATGGGGTTCAGCTACAACCTTAATCCTTGAGCAAATCAGAAAAATAGCATAGCTGTTTACAACTGTGTACCTCACTTTACCTCATAAGATAAAATGGGCTTCATAGCAGTTGGCACTTTATGGGAACATACAAGTATAGACCTATTGCAATCTGCAATGTCAGTTAAAGGGCCCCATTCTACTTTTATCTATTTAATGTTGATAAATGTAAAGGTATAAAACTGGAGGGAAAACTTTCATGTATCATATAGTCTAGGAGTATCTTAACTTTGGGACTAAGTAAGTGAGAAAGATCTAGATGTAATTGTGGAATATAGACTCAATTCCATGTAATGCCAAACTGCAGATTCCAAAGCAAACAACATACTTTCTTGTCTTAAAAAAAGGTGTAAAATAGATACAGTAGCAATCAATATAGTGCACAGAAGGGCAATTAAACTGATAGTAAGCATGAAGAACCACTGCAATGAGGAAAGATTAGCTGAACTAAATATATTCCCCCATGAGAGGAGGCATTTTAGGAAGGGGGCGCAGGGTATTATCTCTTTGTATACATTACTAAATAGTCCATAGCAAAAGTATTCACTTTAAGGTTGCATTGAAAATTCCATAGGGCATCTGAAGTGAAGCCTGCTTTGGGAAGAAGTTGTATTTCAAGCTGTATGCATTCCTAAATGTACAAAATATCACTGACAATAACCTCATACACAGTATAAACATGCATCTACTTGGGCAAGCTGGGTGTCAAATGGCTGAACAGCTCAGCTTCATGTTTATTTTACACACCTGATTAAGATGAAAGTAGGGCCAGGCAAATATTCACAACACCAAACCACAAGTAATTGACATTCACACAAGGGAGCTCAAACACTGTTAACAAAACTGCTTTCATGTTTTTCTCCAGGCTAGTCTTAGAGTTTTGTTTCCCCCATAAATAATTGGGATGGAGAAAATACTGGAAATCAGGTGCATTTCAAGACCAATATCACGTAGTACAGATTTTACAAGTACAGATTGTACAAGTTTTTGTACAGCTGAAAAGGTTTTGAAAAAGAGGTCTTTTTACTAAGAATAACAACCGATGCCTAAACATGACTGAAAAAAACCCACAAGTAAACATTTGAAAGAAAAGAGACAAATTACAAGTCTAAACAGATATGTGCCCCATGTTCTTCTGTCACACAGGATAATCAGTACCAGTAAACCACAGAGACAGGCTAGTGGAGTCATTTATATATAATATATATTATAATATATTATAATATACTAAATAATATATATTATTTAGTCATATATATTATATATATATATGACTAAATGCTGCCAGGGAACCCAGACTGGATACATGTATGCAGGACTGTGAACATTGCATACCTTTACCAGCTGCTTGATATTGGAAAGAAAGACAACATTAACCATGAACAACCCAAAAAAAGTAAAAAGTTAAAAAATACAACTTTGTAGAAAAAAAATTGCTAGAAAAAAAACTTTGTAAATGAGTCACTGACACTAACATGATACATATGCAAATCCGAGCCTGTTATGAGTAGAGGAACATAATATTAGTATGTGGAGCAGACCCCTGGTACATCACTTATTTGAAATCTGCACATCACAAATTGTCCCACTAGACTGAACCCTTAAAAAATATTTGCAGGTTATGTCTGCGTGTGCTGGAAGCAATCTTCGTGATTGAGCAATGTACACTTGTGCAAATCTGGGTGTTTGAAAATTTCATGAATGCTACCATAAAGCTTCCCTTAAAAATTA
>NW_027321042.1:0-2495 GCF_032062135.1 Pyxicephalus adspersus | reverse complement strand
CTCTGTGCAATATGTTGGCGCTACTGTTTATAAATAAAATATTAATATTACTCTGTTTTTTTTTATCATTGTAACTGAAAAGTCACCAGGGGAAGATACTTAACTAGCTTAGATTTATTAGAGAGAACACTAATATAGATGTTTATGTTCAGAATGAGGATCATCCGTACTTATGTCAACATTTTGAAATGTTGGGATTCAATACTGGTCAGGATGATCCCCTACCTCTACATGGGCACATATATGCATATTTACTGTAAGCAGCTTTAAGCTTACACGGGGGGGGGGGGGGCTGGAGAAATGGTCAGTGGGTTCAACCAACTTCTATACATTGATGTAAAATTCAGGAAGGTAATTCTGATTTTCAGACAAGAATTTTACCCAGTTTTGCATGTACCCTTGCTGGGTAAATCAACTTACAAATTGTTTTAAAGTTTTAAAAAAGAATATAAAAAGTAAAATATGCATATTTTTCAATGTCCCTCAGGAACTTAAGTGGTAAAACCTGCGCACCAGTGATGTACACAGTGTCAGTTATGAAATTATAGGAGAATTCTATTTTTGTTTCAATGTTATATTTTATACTATGGAGAACACAAAAAGTATCCAGTGGAGATAGTGCTTTCAGGATGGGCAATTCAATCTAGAATTGTTGCAAGCTTGTTGATGGGGTCCTGCAAAAATATAACATGGCCCTCTAATCTAAACTTGTTCCCTCCAAGAGGATTGGCCATTTTTTTTTACCAATAAAATGTATTGGTATGATAACCATGTTAATATAGATTTTAAGATATACATTTTATTCACTGACACAAAAGCATTAAATCAGCTCACAACTCTTTGCAATGCAGAGTAACACCCAAATACTGACATTATTTATAACACTATAAACTCCAATAAAAAGAAAAAAAATTGAAAATATGAAAATAGAAATAAAAATAATAAAAAGTTAAAATTGATAATTAATAAAAAATAATAATAAATAAAAATAGAAGAAAAATAAAGATCAAAGTACGTTAGTTAGAATAATTACAAGTAGGACGTAGATGTAGAGAAGGCTTTACGTTATACCTATTATATTTGCAGAATAAATTAGAATTATTAATGTGTTTTGATGGTGGCCAAACTTACGTTGTATCTGAAGTACTGCGACTAAAGTATTAATACAGAATAAACCTACTACAAATTATTTTTTTTCACTTACATATACAGTATGTATTTTATTATTGAACTCTATTTTAAGTTATAACTCTAAAATTATTTTGGTTTGCAAATTGTTCTTGTATCTAGTACTGTAATTAAACAATGCATCAATAATAATTACAAATAACAAATAGAAAAAGGTCTTACCTTGCATAAAGTGGTGCTGACTTTTTCTGAGTTCCCCTTATTTAGCAGATAGCATGTTTAGAATAAATTCCTTATCTGCCAGGCTAAAAACCTTAAATGCATTGTGCTAAAGGATTGCTAAAGCCCTATGAAGCAGTGCTTTATAAAGTTTCATATAGCCATGCTTAGCATCACTTGGACAAGCTATGTTTATGTTAATACAAGTAGTAATGCAATGAAATAAATACATGAAATGTATGAAATGTTCAGACTACACCATGTACAAAAAGGCTGTAAAATGAAATGAACAAAAAATAAAAAAGACACGTAACAGTTAATCATTATACCATACATATGGTTAGGCAGCAACATATGAATACATCAATGTTTAGTTTTTAAATGACATAAAACAGACCATACAGGTTCCAAGAACTTTTGGTTTAATTTTTCTTGTGAAAAACAGAAAACACGTGTGCCATATTGGTGAAGCAGGGTGATGCATGTGTAATTTAGAAAAGACCCTATGCAATAATTTGCATTGAAATGAATATATTTAGTTGCCTATTTTGTTTTTCCTTCAAACCTTACACTCCTAAGTCATTAAATATATGATTGATAATGAAATTAGATAATTTTTGGTAAATATTGCATAGGACCATTAAGCACTTTATCATTCAGTGACTGAGAAGAAAGCGGAAAGGGTGATGGATAGAACACGGCTTGGAAATGAGAGAGAAAATAGATAATTTATGCAACCAATTATGACATAATTTTTACATTGTTACTTATTGTTACATGTTACTATGTCACATAAAATGTTATGAATATGAACATTATGGCTGACAAGATACAACTAAACCTAATGGTGTTGGTTACTTTATGAGTACACAGACAGATTTTTATGAAGCACATTACAACCACAGAAAACAGTTGCCAAAGTGATACATATTTGCAAATATAAAATACTAGGACAAAATGAGATGCATAACGTATAGTGTTCTACATTTACATTCCCATTCAGTAAACCTTATATACCTATTTCATAGAATTAAATTCATACATTCTACATACTGTAAAATCCCCTACACAATAATAGTATTCTATAAGAAACATATTCCATCTTTATTATTAAAGAGTTATCTATATTATTGTACAAACAGGGTACC
>NW_027321041.1:0-2495 GCF_032062135.1 Pyxicephalus adspersus | reverse complement strand
AAGGAGGGACAGCCTGGAGCCTGCGGAAGTAAGGAGGGACAGCCTGGAGCCTGCGGAAGTAAGGAGGGACAGCCTGGCGCCTGCGGAAGTAAGGAGGGACAGCCTGGCGCCTGCGGAAGTAAGGAGGGACAGCCTGGCGCCTGCGGAAGTAAGGAGGGACGGACAACCTGGCGCCTGCGGAAGTAAGGAGGGACAACCTGGCGCCTGCGGAAGGAAGGATGGAAAACCTGACGCCTGTGGAAGAAGGACAAACAACCTGGCGCCTGTGGAATGAAGGATGCCTTGGTGCCTGTGGAAGTAAGGAAGTAAGGAAGAACAACGCATTGTCCAGGGAGGGAAGAAGAATGCCACAATGCCAGTGGATGGAATGAAGCCCTGGTGCCCATAATAGCAAGGATGCCTTGATGCCTGTGGAATAAAGGAAGGATGCCCCCAGCACCTATGGGAGGAAGGAAAGATGCCCCTGGTATCCCACTGATGTGCACACATAAAGCGTTGTACAGCTGCCTCCAGTGATAGTGGCCATGCTAACAAATTGATGGGTGATTCTCCCCACTAAGGACACAAGCAGCCATAAAAATCCAGCAGATGCTCTAACCAAGGAGTGTCAAACTCTGGCCCCCAATGTCCTTTTTTTGGCCCCCAAAGGAATCCTAAGTATGAATTGCAGCTGGCCCGCCGCTGCATTGCAATAGCCCCGCTACTACAATTCCCGGCATCACTCGCGCCTATAAACCAGCGAGTCTGTAGACCTCTCTGGCTACGCGTGGCCCCACATTGGGCTGTTTTATAGATGCAAGTAATGCCTGGACTTGTAGGAGCGGTGCTATTTCAGTGAAGAGGGAGTTCCAGCCATTCATAACATTAAGCCCCGCACTGAACTGATTTCTTGACGTAGAGAATTGTAGTAGCGGTGCTATTTCAGTTTCAAGTTTGGCCCGCGACTTTGTCTAAGTTTAATTTTGACAGACTGTATATTTGAGTTTGACACCCCTGATCTAACCCTTAGGCTTTACTTCACTGTAAACTAAATGAAGTTTGCCTTTAAAGCACTCTTCCCCTCCATTTGTGAACTATAATGAGAGTGCTGTCACTATAACACATATAATATATAATTAAAGCTTTCCAGTGACTGACCTATGCTTCACACAGATGTCCGTGATAATACTTAGATGATAATACAAATATTTGGAGTGCACACAAAGATTAGATGTGTCCACTGTAGAGAAATGAGTTCTCCCATTGATATATATCCAAACACATTGATCTCTTGTCTCTGTTAATACAAAAAAAATATATATGCATCATCCAAGTTGTGTTCATATATTATTAAATGGTCAGTGGGCATAAATTAAAACATTGGCCATATAGAATAGCATATTGGACACTGCAACCAAGAATTCTACACGCCAAGATATTAGTATTATTATTATTATTAATAATATTTAGCGCCAACATATTACGCAGCGCTGTACATTAAATAGGGATTACAAATGACAGACTAATACAGACAGTGATACAGAAGGCTAGAACCCTGCCCCGAAGAGCTTACAATCTAGTATCCAATCATTCCTAGATTTAGTATTGGGTATTTTCAATAGTAGTTCTGAATTATTATAGATCTATTGATTTAAAGAGAACTTTTTTAGAGAGTTACATGAAGGCTGTCAGTATGGACTTGTCACGTTGACTCAGCCTCAATACCCCTATTACTAACCCAGAAAAAGTATGCCAAAAGAACTTCTGGCTTTATGTTTTCTAATATGCTTACTTATTCCAGGTCTCGGGTCACTCAAAAAGCACTGACGCCAGTAGGTCAGTATAATGGCCAGGCAACTAACATTTATAGAAGGATGTTAGCAACCATATTTCACTTAATATTGGGGTTGGGAATGGGGTAACACCTTTTATTGTTGTCAGTGGAAATGTTTGCTGACTTCCTAAAATACTTTGCAAGATCATAGACTGAATTACTCATCATTTTATCATTCTCTCTGTCTAGGAGAAAGAATATTGTGTATAAGCAATTCTGATTTCCTTCCCGAAGGTCCATACACTTTCTGTAACATTCACTCAGAGGCGGCATTGCCTAAATGCAAAAAGCTAACAAATTACATGTGAGTGGTGCTTCTAGTTTAAACAGCTTAACTACTCAAGCAGATTACTTCAGAAACAATTTGTAAGTCCCCTAGGGCTTTTCTTTTTTAAATGGATCAATTAGACATGTTCTAAGTAGTGTTACAGTGAAAGAGAGAGATCAATGTGGAGTTTAATCTTTTTTTTCCTCCATGAAATGGGCCCATTACCTACAGTGGAAGCTTCATGTAATAGAGATTTGGCTATATTGCCCATTTTTTTAACCTATAGATCGGCACATCCAGACGTTGGAGACCCCAAGGCTAATGTTGGAAACTTTTAGGTGCAAGTATTACATAATTTGAGGTATCTTGTAAAAACCTTGTGGAGTGGGGAAAGTTAAAAACCTTTTTTTTTTT
>NW_027321040.1:1760-2496 GCF_032062135.1 Pyxicephalus adspersus | reverse complement strand
CTCAGGCTACTCAAAATTCTGATCTGAAACTAGTGTGGCAAGTTCTCTTTAATCACATTTTGGGGCGCCCCTCTTCTCAAGACACCAGAATTACTATGGCCTATTGGGCCTCGAGACAACCTGCCTCGGCCACGCGGCCGCTTGATGTTCTATGCTACCTTGCAGGTGCAGACATGAAATATGAAATCAGGGCTGCTGCAAGAAACATGCACAACCTGCAGTTTGATGGTGCTCCCCTACAGCTTTTCCAAGATTTATTTTGGCACACCTTGCCACCTGGCACAACTGCACCTTCTGCAACCGCTCCTGGTCATACTCTGGGACAACCACATTTCCTATAGATGGGGTTCTCTGTTTAGCCTAACGGCAGGCCAGGAGGGGAAGTCCACTGTCCTGCACTATCCAGAATATCTCCCTGCTTTCTGCCAGGATTTGGAAATTGCTCGCCCCAGGAATCCAAGATGGGGCCCCAGGAATCCAAGATGATCCAAGATCCCCACAAGTCCAGGGCATCTGTGCCTCCTTCTGGCTCACCCACTGTGAAGTCCCCTGCTGCCAGCACCACCTCTGCTTCTGGATCCAACTCTCTGCACACTTCCTGGTCCAGGTCATGTGATTCTCTATCAGCTGCTGCCTTGCCTCAGAGGACTAGGGTGTTCTGCAGATGCACTCCATCTGCTGGCAGGCATGTGAACAACATCTGGGGCTATCTCATCACCAGCACTCCTTCTGCTGG
>NW_027321040.1:0-1067 GCF_032062135.1 Pyxicephalus adspersus | reverse complement strand
GTGTGTTTGATGGTCCACAGATTCCGCAGCTCATCAAAGATGAACATTTCATCAGGACAAAGTCAGAAGTCGAAAAGAATGCTTGGTTATCATTCAAAGCCATTGTCTTGAAAACACACAAGAAAAATAATTACACAGAAATTGTCCAGAAACTCTTGGAAAGCTACAAAATGCTTGGTTGCAACTAAATTCCAGTAAAACCTTGGTGCAGTCAGTGATGAGCAAGGTGAATGATTCCACCAAGATTTGAAGGTCATGGAAGGACAGTATCAGGGTAGATGGAATGTACATATGATGGCTGACTATTGTTGGAGAATCCGACGGGGTTGTCCTAACACTGAACACTGCAAGTGTAAGTTACCTTAACCGCTTACCCGATTATTTTCAAATGTTTTACTGTAAAAAAAATGTCATTGAGTTACAATAGATCCTTTGTATGAACAAAAGAAATTTAAATAAACAGTACATTCAAGGTATTATTTCATTATTTTTTCATTGTATGTAAAATTAGTAAGTTTTTTAACAAAAATAGAGGGTACCCTGTATCGTAAAAACTTGATGTGATATCAAAAAACTGGGGCCATTTATGTGGAACATGTGGAGCAGTTTCAATTTCTCTCTAAGACGTTGGCCCTCTGGAGGATTTCACTCACGCCTACCTGATAGTTGGAGGAGACTTTATTATGATATTCTCTCCCACACAAGATAGATTGTCTACCTTTACACAACTGAGCTCAGTTATTTCAAAGCCATTATTTCTATTTTTTGAGACTCTTTAGTCACTGCCAAGGTACCGATGGGATTGGCATAAGGCCAATGTGGTTCCTATATTCAAATATGGAGCAAAGTCATTACACCAGTTCACAAAAAGGACATTGTGGAATTGTAGAGAGTGCAGAGAAGGGCAACTAAACTAATAAAAGGAATGGAGGAGCTCAGCTATGAGGAGAGCTCCGGGATTCTTCACTGTACGGTCTGTGAAAATGTGGAATCGGCTCCCTCAGGAAGTAGTTTCAGCAAGTACTATAGATTGCTTTAAGAAAAAGCTGGATGCTTTTCTACAAGTA
>NW_027321039.1:0-2496 GCF_032062135.1 Pyxicephalus adspersus | reverse complement strand
TGTGGAATCAGCTGACAAGGGTGTAAAAGGAGTGCGCTTCTTCTTGATGCTAACATGGACCTTTAAGGCTGAGTTCATATTTGGTCAGTTTTGGCCCCATGACTGCCCAAATAAGTGAAGTGTGCAGTGATTCTAATAGCGACGCTTTCTTACGTCATCTGCATGTCATACTGACTCACAGTGTTATTTCACTACCACAGCAGACTCCTTATGCATGTTACTGCAAGGCACAGTGTTCTACACCACTATCAAGGCTCTCTGCAGACCGGAAATAGACGTTTTTTAACATGATTCGCCACAAATAAATTCTGATCGATGCAAATCTTTTTGGAAAAGTCAACAAATCGGCCAAATCGAATTTTAGAGAAATTCGCTCATCTCTAGTGGACACCACTGTAATTGTGTAAAGTTTGTGGGTGTGTCCAGGGGCAGGGATTTGGGTGCAGTTGGCCAGGGCTAGATTTAGACTTTTTGCTCCCCTAGGGAGAGGGGAGAGAGAGGTGATAGAGAGATTGAGTTTAGTATGCTTTGTCCAGCACCTGGCAAGTCCAAGGGAAAGTGTGCAAATTGTGTATTGTACCAAACAACATTATTTGTAATTACTGTATTTTCCGGCGTATAAGACGACTGGGCGTATAAGACGACTGGGCGTATAAGACGACCCCCAGCTTTTATAGTTAAAATATAGAGTTTGTTGCACTTAAAAAAAAAACAGTAACAAAGAAATTTTTTACTTTAAATAATAGAGTTGTCTACCCTTCTATGTAAAGTAGTCGCACAGTGCCACCTAGTGACTGATTTGTAAATCACAATATTCTATAACACGCATATAAATCTATACCGCTCACAGCATTCCCCGAAGCTCTCTGAAGGCTGACTCTTGCTAACTCGAGCTCGGATCTTCTCCCCGTTCAGGGGATTGGTAAGTACTCGGCGTATAAGACGACCCCCGACTTTGGCACAGATTTTTCAGGGTTAAAGAGTCGTCTTATATGCCGGAGAATACGGTATCTATAATTGTAAAAACTATCCTATGAGAAATCATTGAATAAACACACCATTTAATGTGTATGTGGTATATCCTATGAGAAATTAGTTATAAACTACTAACTTATTTATTACCAACATAAAAGGGTTCAAGTTGTGAGAGAAAGCACAATTTTGATTTTTAAAAATAGTTCTATGAATTTTGCATTATTTCCAGTACTATGTCCAAAATCTGCAGTAGTTCAATACCTCATGTTAACATTTTTAGAAGTTAGCTATTCCACATATTAACCCATATACTCAACATAATATTGTAAATATTTTGGTACAAAAAAAACACCTGTACACAATAAATACATTTGAAGAAAATTTATTGATTACAGAATGAAGGTACAGTCAAGAGTTTTCTGGTACATATGAGGGAAATGTAAGAAAACAAGAGGAAAAAAATCAACATTTGTATTTCATGATTAGATTTTTTTTTTTGTATTTTTCATGCATGCTGTCCTATTTACTACTTCTGAAATCCAAAATACACCTGAAAAATACAATCAAAAATGCTATATCAATAAAAAAATAAGTATCAGGAACTCATGTCTATAGAGATGCTGGGGATGTGTTTCTGTAAGAGAAGGCTCCATGTAACAGTGGGGAGTGGGGAGGGAAGCAGGGAGCAGCAAGTGATTCTCCTATGACAGGTGAGCTGTAGCTTTCCTGTTACTATAGTCTTGTAGTCCAATGTCTCTGTGCAATGTTTCGGCGTGCAATGTTTTGCCGTGCAATCTCTCTGTGCAACGTTCTGCTGTGCAATGTCTCTGTGCAATGTTTTGCCATGCAATCTCTTTCTCTCTCTCTCTCTCTCTCTCTCTCTCTCTCTCTCTTTCTCTCTCTCGTAGTTAGCAATATATAGAACAAATAATCCCCAAATATTAAGATATATATTTTATTAAATATTTCTTTGTACAAATTTGTTCAGAATATTTTCTTTTCTTGTTTGTTTTCCACCTAAAACCTGGGTACGTCCTATGGTCAGGTGAGTCTTATGGTCCGAAAAATACAGTATATACAAATCATTAAGGAATAGAATACTGTACCTTAGTTAGTTCAAGTACATCCTCCACTAGAGGCTTAAGTGCATCACCAGATGATTTTAGTACTTCATCCTAAAAAAATAAAAATAAAACAAATACATTAGCAAAATCCTAAAATGACACAGGGATTGAGGAAATGATGCAATGTACAAATATACATATATGAATGGATATATTGTTTTACATCATAGGTTCCCAAATTTTCTTGGGTCAGAGCCAAATTTTCCAAGGAGTAATTCAATAGTGTCCCCCTTGTGTTAACTATACTATGCTATATATTGAAAAACAGGGACAGATTTTTTAAATTATTTTATTACACAATATTGGTGTAAGACTAAAAACATAAAAATTTAATAAAAAATATATTAAAAAATGTATATAATAACTGAGCATTTCATACAGAAATATAGTATTTAAT
>NW_027321038.1:0-2497 GCF_032062135.1 Pyxicephalus adspersus | reverse complement strand
AGACATTTACTAAATTAGGCCGTATGGTTATTAAACTGTTTATAAATTCTTAACAAGCACTTTTAAATAAGCAATCACTGACCTCTCTAGCTGCTGTAATGTGGAGTTATTCCTTTCTAAAGATCCTTAGGGATCAGAGCAAAGTGTTGAGATTGAGTCAGTTTCTAACAGATTAGAAACTCTTGTATGCTTTCTTTTCATTTCCATTACATGGGGGAGGAAGACTAATAGTTTATAGAAGAAAGGTTATAGACAGGAAGGTTTGACATATCAGTTGAACTTACAAAAAATGTCAGTTTTGTCAAGAACAGTTATTTTTGTTCTTGCTAAAAATATTCTTCAAAACGTATGGTACAGTGCTATATAATGTTGACGCTATATAAATACTGTTTATTAAAAATAAAAATATTATGACTATACAACCCTGCAAAAATTATTTCATTTTTGTTTTCTTCATTTCAATCATCAGATTTGAAGTAAGCTTGACAGCTTCCTGACATTACAATATCCAAAAAATGCTAGTACTTTTTTAAATGCCCACTAATAATTTTTAAACATAGGATAACATTTGGGTATATAAATTCCTTCTTTTAAATGCTTTTGTTTATATTTTCTCTACATTTATGTGTAGACCAATTTGTCCAGCAGATGTGAAAGTGGCAGGGGTTGTGACAAACTATAACACAGACCATTAAAATTTATAGGCAGAAAGAAACACCATTAAAGTATGAGTCAAACATTCCCTAATTATTCTTTTTTGGAGGACTATTAGACCATAAATAAGTAAAGATCAATGTTCAAAATGGAGCAAAACATAGCCACCAATGTATCTGCAAATTATTCGTGCATTGCTTTATTGGATAAAACAAAGCCTATTCATATTGCCTGTGATAGTTAATCTGTATCAAGCTATTGCAATCATTTAGATAGAATAACCCAAATGTTGTCTGCAACCTTCAGATTGACCTTTTTGAATGCAGTGGCTGGCAAACACAGAAGCCATGTCAATGGGACTGGAGTTTTCAAGCTGCGACTTTCGTAAACTTTGCAGATACAGCTCAGTATGTATGGTGAAGCTTTTCAGCTATACAGCGTGTATTAGGGCTAGGTACTGTCCAAGGTCCTGTACATGTCTATGTCTTTCTACTGTGTCATCATTAATTACATTGTAATAGCAAGTTCAATTTAGTACATTCAGAATTTAGTTATCCACAGGATTTTTACTATACAGTCATCATTAAAACATCAAGTTTTATTATGTAAGTTACCAAAGATTTTACAGTGTTTCAACTCATATTCATTTTTTTTAATATTTGCTCAGCTTAAAAGAAATGTGCTGCTATTGTCTATAATATGTAATTATCCCGTCTGCCAGGCTTATATAATAAAGCTCTGCAAAACTTTGCATCCTGATTGCGGTTCATTGAAAGGTTATGGAATAATCCTGTGTCATTTCTTGCTGGGTTGCATAAAATTAAAGCTGTATAGGTGAATCTGCTGCTTTAGGTTATTCACAGATTGCTGTCCTATAAAACTTGTTGTAAAGGAAAGTTGATGTGTCGGTCAAAATATATTTTTTCATTTTTTCTGCAAAAGTTCTAAATGAAAACTGAGAAATAACTTGTTACTTGAAGCAATGCCACTACTTTTCTTAAGCAGTATGTTTTTATTGGTATTTTTTTGAGACTTTGGAATATTAGGTTGCAAAGGAAAATGTGCCCTGAAAAAAATTCAAATATCTTTTTGACCTTCCCCCCTTTAGAGTTACCTAAATCCTATGTCATAGCAATACATACCTAGATCTCCCTATTCTCTGGATAATCCTATTGCTGACTTTACCTGTGCATTTGGTCTAAAAGCCTATCTCCAGATGAACTGGACATCGGAGATGCAACCCCTAAGAGGTTGATAAGCTACATAGGAATAGGCTGCACAAAAAGTTGTTGTCAAAACAATCTTGCTGTGGATCCTAATCACATAGGGCAGACCAAACTAAACCCTGAAAATACAATTATCCTTTAAACTAACTTTTAAAAGTTTTATAGTACCTGTGCTACAGAGAAATGTTCTACAGCCTTTCAAATTGAAGCTGTTACAAAATGCTTGACATGTGATAATTGATACCCTGGCTAGTCTATAGCTCATATTGAAAGTCTGCTCTTGGTCACATGATCTGCGTCCATATTTACTAGCCAATTTTTACCATAGCATATCCATATAACATAATAGAGTATATGAATCTCACATAAACCTATAGAGAATATAAAAATTCCATGCTATATGAACCCCACATAAACCCCTGATAAAGATTTAATCTTTACAATACATAGAATGTACTGCTTTAGATTTGCTTTCCTATTTGTTACATTCAGCAGTAAAAACTGCAAAAGTTGTATAGCTTTGCTAAAAAAAAACTGTTATTGCTTAAGCTCCAATTTACATGAACAACTGAATAGGAGAATTACTTATTTTTGAGCCTCCACCCATCCCTACTGTT
>NW_027321037.1:0-2498 GCF_032062135.1 Pyxicephalus adspersus | reverse complement strand
ACCTTTTTGCACAACATTAAGAAATAAAAAGAACGGAATCCATAGTCAGCAACAAAAACACCATCACAGGTTTGATAAATGCCTTACATTTCTGAAAAAAAAAACTTTTTTTTTTTCTTTTGTTGTCTCTTCATCAGATACTGGACCAGATCCATTGCAGGATTGCTGGATCATCCAGCTTTAATGCTAAAAGTGTATCCCCTCTAGCCTTGGAGAGCTTTATTAAATCAGGCCCAATGACAGACCATCTATTACTTGTTTTGTTGAACTGGCATCTGTGTTATTCTTCTGACGAGTCCTGTGCAACAATCACACTAATAATGCTCGTTATATACTCAGCCCTAGCTTTACAAAGGCCTTAATTTCTTTCTAAGTGGACATTAAATCTTAAGCGGCACCCCTGAAACATATCATTCAATTGTGCAAAGATGGAGCCTTTACTGTCATTTAAGGCTCTAGTATTTGAAAGCCTAACTGGATGCAGGGTTTGGTGTCGGGAGGGGCTGGTGATCTCAATTTAGAGAGTTAATGCTATGTATAGGACACAGGAAAGGATTCAACAACTAAACATTGTTTTTTTGTCTTGCACTTCAGAACACTTACTTGTCAGGTTTATTTAGTCGTATGTGTTTTCATTTCACACTTTTGCTGGATCGCCCAGGTTCACCCATGACAGTGTATCTTCTCCAGTCTCAGAGAGTTTTAAAAAATTTTAAAAGTTTTAACCTCCCTGGTGGTATGATTCATTTAGTATTTTTAAAAGTCAAAATCAGTACATTTGACATTTAAAAATACTTCCAATTTTAAATTTCCCGTCAGTCCCACCCCCAAGGCACGCACGCTGCCCGTACACACACGTCGCATAACTTCCTGGCATCTGCATCTCCTGGCCTCATGTTGTCTCCAACGTTTACATGTGGAGATGCGAGGCCAGGGGACGCAGATGCCGGCCAGGCATCTCAAAGAAGATACAGATACCCGGCCAGCATTGCTGGAATACGCCGTAGGCTTGTTAGGACCAGGTAATCCCTCAATTCCAATCAGTTACCACTTTTTGTAATGTTAAAATTTAACCCCAAGCCACTCTCGGGATTACCGCCAGGGGGGTTAAAGCGGATCTAAACTCAAAAGCCCCCCAAAACAAAAAAAAATTCACTTGCCTTTAATACCATAGGTCTCTTCCATCGGGTCCGGCGTAGTCCTGGCGTCCACCTTCGTGCCAACACTCCGGGCGCCACTATCTACACCTCTTCTTCTGGGTTCTTCTTCCTACATCACCCGACCCAGGCATGAGATTGGTAGACGAAGATAGGAAAAAAATGCCGATCTCACTGCGCATGCCTGAGATCTGCAATTTTTTTTCCCTTTTCACAAAAAGGCTGCTTTTGCACATGTCCGAGATGTTTGGGCATGCACAGAAGGAGCACTTAAGAGCCTCCACCCAGGATGCATGACGTAGGTATCCTGGTAGGCTTTGCACTCCTATTCATTCTCGATGGCCTAGGCGATCGAGAAATGCTGCACTCTTTTTTTTTTTTTTTTTTTTTTAAGATAAGTAACAAAGCAGGGACACATCAAAAGTAATAATGGAGCTAAGCACTAGAGATTCAGCCTGACTGCCGGGAGCTGCTGCTGTCACCACTGCCCCTATGCAGAATCACTGTACCGGGAATTTGCAATGCTGGCAGCATGTGATAAAACAGAGAGGGTAACTGCCTGGTTGTCCCTCCAATTAAATCCTCCTTTAACCTCAAAATAATGCATTTTTCGGTGTGCTTTTCTCCTGCAGACCTTAGAGTGATTTTGACACAATCTGCATATAATCAAGAAGAATTAATTTCAAATAAAAGTAACAAAAAAAATGTTAAAATATCTGAATTACCCACATGTCTGATCTTAACATTAAGTCCAATGATTTTTTTTACAAAAGCAAAATACATCAGTCGATATTTATGTTTGTTTTTGTAGCAAATAACAGTTTTCATTAATGTTTTCATTTTTCCAACAATAGCAGCACACAGAAGGGTGGTTTTCTAAGATTTGTGTGCACAAGGCAATACGTTAAATTCACACACAAAGCAAGGAATGAATACCTTCAAAAGAGCGCACATAAAAATGAAACTTTTCTTCTACTTTCAAAAAACACAAGGTACTTAAATGTCAATGTGTTTCTACCCAATTTGATGGATAACACATATAATTTTTCCTACCTTGAAAACCTTGAATTGTGTGTTCCAACTCTAGAGGGGGAAAAAAAAAAGCTTTTCAATTTGGCTATTTTTAGCAGCACTGAATGTTACTGACAAAAGCGATACGGAGAAATAATAAAATATGAATTCACTTATAAAATAGTAGATTTATAATGCATTATTATTACATACTAAATGTGTACATTAGGTAAAGAACATAATAAATAATTAAATATTATTTCCCCATAAAAGTAATGATTACATTTTTAGGCTAAAATGATTGCTTACCATGATGAAAGATGACAAAAA
>NW_027321036.1:0-2500 GCF_032062135.1 Pyxicephalus adspersus | reverse complement strand
GACGCTTTTGGAACAGAAATCTAGAAATCAGTGTAACGCTCAGGTGGTTAAGTAAATTTCTTGCCATACACAATCTTCCAATATCCAATTATATTGTTTGTGTTGATTGCTGTACCCGACACGTTTTGCCCTAATACTTCAGGGGTATCGATTTATTAACAGATCCTTGGCACTTGCAGTAATTTGGTCTAAATTAGTGAAAATTATAGTTATATTGTATCGTATATATAATTTTTTTGTTTATATATTGGTTATTGTTTATTGTACTTACCAATATAGTATACGATTTTGTGCCTAGAAAGACCCTGCTTTCTCTCTTTAGTCCTATTCCTTACTCATTATACAAGGGTTGGAACTTAACTCTATGACTATTATACAATATACTATATACCAACTACCATTGACATTTCTGAATATCTAAATGAGAAATGGAAAGCTTTTTTTTAAAAGGAAGAAGGGAGTAAGAAAGAAGCAGGGAACACTGCCATACAATTTCATTAAAAATTCACCATCATGACATGCCACTGGTTCACTGGTAATATAAGTATAACTTGGGGTAATGTGAGTATAGCTTTGCCCTGAACAGCTAAAGTTGCACAATAGATCCTAATCACTTCCCCACTATGGTATTATAAAAAGCCACCTTGGCCTTGTACTACCCACCGCTGTTTATGTGACTACTTAAACCATAAGGAAGGCACTCTACAACAGAAATTACATGGTAAATTCTGCCTTCTGCATCACCTTTTAGGAAAAGTGGATTGTGTAGGCGTGACGCAGTAAAGAGATGGATTGCCTGAGTTTGAAGTTACTTACTAAGTACAAACGAGGAGGTTTGTAGGTACAATATATTGATTCATTTCCTTTGTAAATATAATAGCTTGTCACGAGCTGACAAATAGCTCGCGGAGTCATATTTGAAATACAAAACGAGGGAGGCTAAGGAACGAATAAACAATTCAGGAAGCCAAATTAAATCAATAAAACAAAGCCTTCTAACCACATAAATATTAGTAATTAGATCAATCTAAAATAAACCTATACAGAGTTTTGACATTTTTGGGCTCAAAATAGCACATTCTCTTGCTTCCCTAGCTCCTTACAGCAATCAATGGTATTAGGAGGGATACAATTCTGGTTCCATTGCAAAGTCTGACATCATGTAAATGTGTCTGTTAGATATCTAGGGCCATGACCCCCATTATTTTACCAGAGGTTACCCAAAGTAACTTTATGAAGTGCACTAAAAGCTGACCTAGCTTGATACATGCATGTTAAGAGAACCCAGAGAATGGGAATTGCTCTATAAATTGCTCGATCGAGAGAGAGAGAGAGAGGGAGAGAGAGCGAGCAGTTGTTTAGGAAATCCTACTTATTTAGAGATTTAGAAAGTAAGCAAGAAATGCTGACTGAAGTTGAACAGTGGAATGCATAATGGACAAGTAATGAATAAGAACTCTGCATGGTACATTTGTAGGCACCTGACCATGACACCTATCCCCTTTCATTTTGTGTGATACTTCCCCAACCTCCTTGATTGTAAGCTCTTCGGGGCAGGGTCCTCTCCTCTTCCTGTGTCACTGTCTTTATCTGTCTGTCATTTGAAACCCTTATTTAATGTATGGGGCTGTGTAATATGTTGGTGCTATATAAATCATGTTTATTAATAATATTAACCACCTGGGCGGTTAGCTAAAAATATAAACAAGCGTTATATTGCAATGCGACATTGTATGACATTCGGATTACAACTGAAAAAAAAATACTTACCTTGTCCCCGCAGCTCCTCCGGAGACGTCTGTCCTCTTCTTTCTTCATCCAGGGTGTGCAGTGACGATCTCCGGGGTTTCCCGGTGACGTCGCTGCATGCGTCAGTGTGGGCGGGAGGCGGGGTGGGAAATTAAAATCACTTTGTATTGAACTCAATACAAAAAAGCTCTATTCAGTCCAATACAAGGAAATCTTTATATAATATATATATAATTGTATTATATAAATATTATATAAGCTACTATACAGGTACATTACATTATACACTATTTTTTTTTAAGATTTTTTTTTTTTTATGTTTTATAAAAAAAACTTTATTATTAAATTTTTTAAATTTTGGACATATTTCGGTGGGTTATGCGGTAATTCGGTGAAATATAAATAATTATTGAGTAATTCGGTAAATTATAGCCTACAATCTAAAAAAAAATTTCAATGCAAAAATTTTAACACTTTTTGCATGGAAGTACGGAAGTTCGGAAAGAATTAGAATACCCGACGTTCGCGTACGTGTCCCTCGGCGATTCCTGATTATGTCAGTGCATGCGCCCGACGACGGGGGTCGTAGCGGGAAATTCAAATATTTTGTATTGGATTCATTACAAAGTCCTGTATCCAATCCAATACAAAATTAATAGAAAATATATTTATGTGGTTTTGTCTATAGGTATGTGACGGACACTAGGGAGGTGTTTTAGAAAAATATATTACTATACAGTATACCGAATTA
>NW_027321035.1:0-2500 GCF_032062135.1 Pyxicephalus adspersus | reverse complement strand
TTGGCTAAGATCAAATGTAGTATCTGTTCTCATTGATCTTCAGGAGTGGAAACAACACTGCCGTGCTTGACTGAGGGATGGTATTGGATCAGTACCGCCTGATAGCATGTGGAAGCAGATAGTGAGTGATGCTCTGTAAGGGGCAGGCCTCCATCTTCTGTCTTCTAGCTACATCACCTGATCGGTGACGTAGCCCACTGTAAAGGGGAAAAAAAAGGGAGATGGGTATATTACATGGTATTTATATAGCGCCATCATTTTACACAGCACTTTACAAAGTCCATAGTTATCCCTCAAAGACACTCACAATCTAATGTCCCCACCATAGTCATATGTCATTAATTCAGTCTCAGGTCAATTTTTGGGGGGAAGCCAATTAACCTAGCTGCATGTTTTTGGAATGTGGAAGGAAACCCACGCAAACACAAGAACCTGTAAACTCCTTGCAGATAGTGTCCTGACCGGGATTCAAACCTGGGACGCAACACTGCAAAGGCCTGAGTTCTACACTCTGAGCCACATTGCTGGCCAGTGCATCTGACTGCACATGCATGAGATCCGCATTTCTTTCCCCTTAGTGAAAAAAATGCCCCTTCTGCACATGCCCGCATGCCCAGAAAGCAAAACATTTTTCATTTACCGGTACATATAAGGGTTGTGTACCCTTTTATGTAAAGTGAAAATGTTGAGTTTAGGTCGGCTTTACCTAGGTATGCTGCATGCTGTTTTCAGTACTCATTTAGAGTTAGCTACAGCTGTCTAATGGACAATTTTTAAACCTTCCCAGTGAATTATTCTCTGAGCACTTTTTGTTAATATTTTGTGTATCTCACCATCACTACTGTTTTATTTTTGTGTGTAAAAGAATGTAGGGTGCTGGTGCTATATGGGCCAGCCCTGACGCTCTTGGAAAGCTTCTTGGCCTTATGGTAAGTTGCCCTCTATTAGTGAGAGTCTCCATTTGAGGGATCTCCTAACCTAGTACTGGATGGACTAGTTGGCCCAAGAGAATTGGGATCCACCTGGCTTTGGTCAGGTCAAGTTGACACAGACCCCCCTGTGTGGAGCAACATGCTCCAAGGGGGTCAGGAACGGGTGGCTGCTTTTCTTTAAAGGAGGACCAAAAAGCACCCTGGTACACTTTTTTGTGTTGGTGTTTTTGCACTTACAGTTTTTTTTCATTCACTAGGGTTTTATTTAATGCAGCACGTCACTGTGTACTTCAAAAAAAAAAAAAAGCTTTTGCCTGGGTATGTTACCAAGTGCTATTTATCATTCATTTTACCTTATTATTTGCTCACTCTTCTCCATTACCACTAAAATCTGAGCTAATGGGCACCACTCCCTCATTCGTTAAATCTCCCCTGAGGTACTACTTCAATTGTCAAATCTCGTCTTCAACAAGCTCTCATATTAATCAGTTTATTTGCCATTTGCTCTTGCTTCACTTCCACTTTGTTGTTATCACCCATTATTTACAAACCACTGTCAGCTCACTTTAAGGAATAGATTTCTTAACCAAGGGAGGCTGTTGACTCTCAAACTTCAGCAACTGATTTCTGTAAGTTGGTTTTGTATACATTTTTAACATTTTAGCATAGCTACCTCTGTATAAAATGGTATGTTAGTCAAAGAAAAGAGGAGAATCTGGTGGAGCCTGTGGTGGAATGGGGTCAGATGAGTATGTATGATCAGCATGTTACAGAATGTTTTAACCAGTACAAATATCCTGTACATGGCCAGCGCATGCAGAGAAATGAGATGTAGTGCCTGCCAGCAAACTTATACCAGCTTGTTTGCAGCTTGCAAATTTTTTTATCTGTCCTGTTAAGCTAAAGCTATGTACCTAAGCGTCAGATAATTGCTGCCTGCAACGAGAGCTCAAGCTCAGCTCGGGCAAAAGAGCACGCACTGGCCAGAGCCACAGATTACGTCCCCCATACTGATCGCAAGCTCCGGGTGGTGGGCAGGGTGTCTCTCTGAACACAGCCCACCCACTCTCCTATCGCAGGCTCAGACCTGCAATGGGAGAGTGGGAAGGTTGTGTTATCATGACATCACTCTGGGTGAAGTGTCTTCCCCTTTGAGTGACACAGGCAGGGGTGTAATGGGGTGTGCACGTACCGTGCTCCCTCTTCGTTTTTTGTGACTACACCCCTGGTTATTGATGAGAAAAGACCCTTCATGTAATGTCTATATTTGCAACGTGTGCAAAGCACAGGAGCTTGAATTTGATTCTCAGGTGAAATGGAAGCCAGTAAAGAGAACTACAAAGAGATGCAGCAGAAGAGGAGCGGTGGGAAGGATGGATGAGTCTGGCTGCAGCATTCATAATAGATTGTAGATGAGAGAGTCGTGTTAGTGGAATACCTTAGAGGAGGAGGTTACAGTAGTCCAGACGAGAGATGATAAGAGCTTGTACAAGGAGTTTGGTGGTCTCAGGGGACAGGTAGGGGTGGATTTTGGAGATGTTGCGTAGGTGAAAGTGACAGAACCTGGA
>NW_027321034.1:0-2501 GCF_032062135.1 Pyxicephalus adspersus | reverse complement strand
AAAATAGCACAAGGAGGGTTTAGAAAATAGCACATAGGGTTTAAAAAAAAAGATAATTTTTTAACGTTACATAAAAGTGTTGTCTACACTTTTATGTAAAATAAAAATATTATTCAAATCAAAAGAAAAAGTTTTGAGTTATTGTCAAGTTACCTAACATATACTAACTAAATTTGATTTGTGTGCCTAAGCTTAAATTTGTCAGATTACCAAGCACTGATTTTCTGCAGTACTAAAGACTTTAAAGAGTTTAGAAAACTACACATGAAATCAGACTAATGAGGTAAAGCGTACCTAAACTCAGAGTTTTCACTTTACATAAAAGGGTAGACAACCCTTATATATAAGGTAAAATTCTTGTTGTTTTAAATAAAAAGGGTGCAGCACTGCCTAGGCGATCGAGAATGAATGGGAGCACAAAACCTCCTGGGATACCTATGTCACGCATCTTGGGAGGCTCTTGGGTACTGCTTCTGAGCATCTCGAGCATGTGCAGAAAGAGCCCTTTGGTCAAAAGGAAAAACAAAATTGCCGATCTCAACACATCTACGTCACCCGATCTTGCGCCTGCGTCGGGTGACGTAGTAAGAAGAACCTGGAAGACGAGTATAAGATGGTGGCACCCGGCTCGTCAGCCCAGAGACGGATACCAGGTAAAGAACTCCGGAACGATCGACTGCTCTCCGGGATTGAAGGTAAGTGAATTTTTTTTTTGGGTGAGGTTTGAGTTTACTTCCTCTTTAATAGATGTATAAGTGCATTATTACAGTTTATTTTTAATGGAACAAATGATGACGTGCAGCACGGTGGCTCAGGGGATAGCACTCTGGCCTTTCCAGTGCTAGGTCCCAGGTTCAATTCCCAGCCAGGACATTATCTGCATGGAGTTTGCAGGTTCTCCCCGTGTCTGGGTGGGTTTCCTCTGGGTACTCCGGTTTCCTCCCACATTCCAAAAACATGTAGTGAGGTTAATTGGCTTCTCCCTAAAAAAAAAATTGACCTTAGACTACAATAATGATATATGACTATGGTAGGGACATTAGATTGTGGACTTTGTACAGCGCTGTGTAATATGATGGCGCTATATAAATACTGTGTAATAATAATATTAATGACATGATATGAAACCTAAACAACAATCTGTATATAACCTGGTGAACCACACAATAATAAAGGATAAATAGGGAGGTAATGGGAGAAATCCAAGGAACCTGGTAGAACAGTGGCAGGAATACAAAGCAACAGAGAGCAGGACAAGTTAACAATAGGGCCTGAAGATGGTATCTGATACAAAGAGACACAAGTTCAGAGTATGCAGGCACATTAGGAATGTAAAGGCCTTTGTGTGGCTGACATATTCTGGGTGCACTGTGGGTAACCAGATCTGCATGTGGCTGTCGCCAAAAAACAAATCTTCAAACTACAACTAAGTGGCCAAAAACCACTTTTCACTTTTAGGAACCATAACACAATTTGCCACAGGTGCATGCATTCACATGCAAAAAATGGTTCCCAATGTCTCCCATTCATTGGAATTGCAAATATTACCCTGTCAAAACACTGTGGCTCATCGCCTTTCTCGGTAAGGGTGGGACTATGGATGGGACGTCCCTCAATTCCAGCTCCAGAGCCACTCTAACGTCCCCCAATTCTAGACCCAGAGCCACTCTAACGTCCCTCAATTCTGGCTCCAGAGCCACTCTAACGTCCCCCAATTTCCGACCCAGAGCCACTCTAACGTCCCCCCAATTCCAGACCCACTCTAACGTCCCTCAATTCCAGATCCAGAGACACTCTAACGTCCCCCAACTCCAGGTCCAGAGCCACTCTAACGTCCTCCAATTCCAGACCCAGAGCCACTCTAACATCCCCCAATTCAGGCTCCAGAGCCACTCTAACGTCCCCCAATTTCCGACCCAGAGCCACTCTAACGTCCCCCCAATTCCAGACCTGCTCTAACGTCCCTCAATTCCAGCTCCAGAGCCACTCTAACGTCCCTCAATTCTGGCTCCAGAGCCACTCTAACGTCCCCCAATTCCGGCTCCAGATCTTCTCTAATGTCCCCAAATTCCAGACCCACTCTAACGTCTCCAAATTCCGGCTCCAGTGCCACTCTAACGTCCCTCAATTCTGGCTCCAGAGCCACTCTAATGTCCCCCAATTCCCGACCCAGAGCTGTTCTAACATTTCCCAATTCCAGACCCAGAGTCACTCTAACCTCCCCCAATTCTAGCTCCAGAGCCACGCTAACGTCCCCCATTTCCCAACCCAGAGCCACGCTAACGTCCCCAAATTGTGGCTCCAAAACCACTCTAACGTACCCCATTTCGGGCTCCAGAGCCACTCTAACGTCCCCTCAATTCCGGACCCAGAGCCACTCTAATGTCCCTTAATTCTGACTCTGTGGCCACTCCAGTGTTCCCCAATTCCCGACCCAGAGCTGTCGGCTCCAAAGCTGCTTCGACATTCACCCAACTCCAGCTCCAGAGCCGCTCCAACAT
>NW_027321033.1:0-2502 GCF_032062135.1 Pyxicephalus adspersus | reverse complement strand
ATGTTATATTATACTGGTTAAGATATAAAGGGCAGCACGGTGGCTCAGTGGTTAGCACTCTCAGTGGTTAGCACTTTGCCTTTGCAGATTCCAGGTTCTAATCCTGGCCAGGGAATTATCTGTATGGAGGTGCAGGTTCTCTGGTGTCTACGTTGGTTTCCTCCAGGCACTCCGGTTTTCTCCCACATTCTAAAAACATGCAGTTAGGTTAATTGGCTTCCCCCAAAAAACTGACCTTAGACTACATTAATGACATATGACTATGGTAGGGACATTAGATTGTGAGCACCTTTGAGGGACAGATAGTTTCACGCGCTGCATAATATGATTGTGCTATAAAAATACTGTGTAGAATTATTATAAAGACTGATGTACACAGATTTGACATTTTCTAAGGGGTTGTGTACATTTCTCAAACTTTCATGATGGTACTCAACAAGTATATAGTCAGGCATATTGACTGCTTCCTGACTGTCCAGAATCACTGCAAGTTTTAAGTTCATCACACCAATCAGTCACTTTTAAATTACCATACCATTACCAACAATGTCCCTACATAGTAGTGGAAAATCATATGCTAATAGTGGGTCTTGCGGAATTTAGATAAGTAGCCCTGTCTTTATCTCAAGCTAAGGGATCGGCCATGGTTGCTCCTTGGCATCTGAAGACACCTGCCTAGAACCACTCTGCTACCCATTTGAAACATTTATTTGTTATGCAGGGTTTTTATAAACCCATTTCCTATAAACATCAAAAAAGTGATATAACATTTGAAGTGTTTGCTAACACATATTAGCATTTTTATGACCTTTGTTTAATATTACATTTTATTTTCTTCATATTTTGTCCTTTGTTCCGAGTTGTGTCTTGTTTGCAGCTTTGTTTCTTGTGAGAATCACTGCATTCAGTCTGACATAAAGCTGTCTTGTTCAGAGATAGCCTTGAGTTATTTACATTTACTCCTGTCAACATCTGAACTATTGTTTCAGATTTCTTAGCTTTAAATAGACATGAGATTATAGTACATCTACTTGACATTCGCTGATTGAGAAATGTTTACTGAACCTGCAGGTTTTCTCAAAGTCAAAAAATGGAAAGTTTTTTTCATCTGCTACTAATTCCTCCTCGTTATGTCTTTATTGTAAAAACCTATTATCTGCATATCGTCCATTTGTCCTGGGGATAATTGTATTACTTTTGAATTTCTACAGCTGCACAAACACAACGTTTGATGGTTAGAAGGTATGGTTTTACCATATTAATCCCATGAAGTGTGGCAGGGTCGGTGGTTGGAAACCAAAATTAGGTCTTCTTATGGGGAGGTTTGCAAACTGTAACGTATATATCTATATTGTTTTTTTTTTTTAATTACAGTTTCATGAGAGTGCTTTTATATAAAAGGAATATTTTTTTCCTCACTGCAAATAGTTTCCAAAAAATGTATTTCCAAGATATGTTTTCTGCATGAAAAACAACTACTTCCCATATATTACTCCAACAGTCCTTTATTTTTCAGAGGAAGAAAACCACTCAGCACATCATAATTCCTAAATAGTCGTCCAGTAACTGATAGACTGTGTCTCACATTAATCAGCCATGATTGTATGAATAATACAGCATGCTAGAACTGTATTGATATTCTCTAAATGGCAAACAAATTTGGGTGTTGGATATTTCAAGGGTACGTATTTTGACACTGTTGAAGAAATAATTCACAACATGTCACATCATCAAGGTCTGTGAATTCTAGACTATTGTTTCAAGTGGATTTGTAGAACTAAAGCCATTAATCACAGTGAGCATTGCTGTAAAGCTTCATCATATACTAAAAGTAACAGATATATTTCATATTCAGAACAGAGCCTTTCCAACCTCAGAAATAAGCCACTAGTAATCCTAGTTCTGATGCCACATTACTATACCCATCATTGATATGTATAGCAGACCACCTAATGATGGCAGCTATCAACATCCAGCAGTTCAATTAGCTAAGCTCCACTATACCTGCCATTGACAGGTATGGAACAACAAATTGCTAACTCCAATTCTTTTGTATTCCGAGTACTTCTAATGGCAAATCTTTCCTGAGTGTACGTATTGGTTTTGGACGCTCATGTGTTCAGAAGCTATCTGAATGATGTCCAGTATCTTTGTTTATATATACCTTGACCGTAGTTCCATTCCACTCCATTCCAGCATCATTAAAGTGCTATGTGCGTGTTACTCCCCTGAAGAAGTGGGTTTACCCACCAAATGCGTCAGAAAAATTGTGATTGAGAAGCTCTTGTGGATGACTACTTACCTTGATGAAAAATTTCCAGCGCTATATTCATGCTTGATGTACTTTTGCTAGTCTTAATGTGTCATTAGATTTTACTCACTTGCAAATAAAAGTTTTATTTTTAATTTTAATTCGTAAGTAGGTAGCTACAGTCTCCCTACTTCTGAACCCTATCATGTCTCTCTAATCATTTATTGGTTGGTTCTGTTTTTTTTTTTTTT
>NW_027321032.1:0-2503 GCF_032062135.1 Pyxicephalus adspersus | reverse complement strand
ACACCGACTGTACACACGGCAGATTTTCGCCCGATAATTGGCCGATGCCGATTATCGGGCGATAAAAATCTGACGTGTGTACGTAGCTTAAGACTTGCAGGGACATGTCAGAACTTGCTTCCACACAGAAACAAGGCTCCTTTTCTGCATCATATTGGCAGGTAGCGTTTAATACAGCAGGCATCCAGATCATAACAGATTATAACAGGTTTTCTGAAGTCAAAGCTGTTTCCTTTAAGGCTGTCTCTACCAGGTTCAAAGTTTCAGTGAAACAACTAGGGAGAGCCTGGTAGACACGCAAAATGGGTACTAGAGCTCCATTTAAAGACCTAACATTTGAACTTATGTAAAAGGGTGGAAAACCCTTTTATTTAAGTTAAACCTACTTTTTTTTAAGCATATTTCCTTCTTTTTTAAGGGAGAGGTATAAAACGCTTTTTTTAAGCCCCTCCTCTTTCTGTCTTGCTCGCCGCAGAATAGCAGCACAGAGCCTCCCGGGATACATACGTCATGGATAACAGGAGGCTTCTGGGTGCTCCTCGATCTCGAATGTGCACAGAAAGAGCCTTTTCTTCAGTGGGGTAAAAAAAAAAAATGTGCAGTGAGATCGGCACTCTTTTTTTCCCCCATCCACACCACCCTATCTTGCGCCTGCGCAGTGTGGGATCCGGTGGCGTACGAAAAAGGTGGAGGAAGGTAGGCAGTTTACTTCTGTTTTATTGCCTCTGTATGCAAATACAAACTTTTCAAATACTAATTTATTTAACCCTTACAAAAAAAATGTATTTGTCTGCTGTATATAATAATGTAACACAAACAATATTTAATATCTATATATTACATAAAACCTATTAGCATTCTCTGTAATAATTACTTCTAGGCTCTTGTTGTTAAATTGGAATAAATACATTTTGTTGTCTGTGTGGGAACACCCTGCTGGGTCCTGGTACATATAATACAATGTTGTCCAGGACATCTATAAAAGCATTGTTGTCCTAGACAGGCCTTTGGTGTTACACTGGGCCAGAATCTAATATGAAGCAATAATATTTTCTGTCCAAAAAACGTGTTCAGAAACAAAATGTAGATATTTGTAGGTAGAAAGTAAAATGTAGCTGCCGTTTGATAGCTATTGTGTTGTTGGTCTACTTTCATAGCATATCTGCTTTTACTTTATTCATATGAATAATATACTGAATTCTATCCTTGTATTACCTGCATTCAATACAATATTTTTACGTTAGTGTAAAGGTTGGTTCATTACTCTGGTGGGGGCTGGTGTCCTCTACATAGAAGAGATGTGTATTATTTCCTGCATAGCAATGCACAAACCAATTAATAACAGATACTATAGCCATGCATAAACAGCCAATTAGTATGTTAGGAGAATAGCCATTTAAATGAATATTTATTTGAATTTGAGGCATTTACATCTTCCCACAGCAAACACAAGTTCAGCATTGTCTTTTCAAACCATGAGTTTCTAAAGTCTTGCACTTCACAGCCATATCTTACAGGGCCTGGTGCGTTGCTGCTTCTGTTGTGACATCCGTGGATGAGAGAAATACTCTGTAAACATCTGAATTTCATCTCAGAGGACACTCTGTGGTTAGGGCTTTTCATTCTCTGTCACTTTGCGGCTTCCCATATGTCACTTATTCAGAAGCATTACCTTCAGTGTTTCATTAGGTGTAAATGTGTTTTCACACTTCAGCCAAGGTAGACTTTCTCTGCATTGTGGATGTTTAATTATCTGACAGTAATTTCTTTCTATCACATCTCCTGGACTTATTAGGTGAATGACCACAATTATATAGAACAGAGCATTACACCATGAATTCAAAAAACAGAAGCAGCAGCAGCAAATGCTGCCCTTCAGAGCCAATGTAGGCAGGTTAGTGGGGCAATGAACAGAACGCTCAAACCTCACACAAAGTCTGTCACTGCCAACACACAGATCCAGCTTGGCAGAAAACTCCCATATGTAATTTATTGTTAAAAAACATTAATTCAGACAACATGGCACTGCACATTTCCTACTTAGAGCAAGACTTAAAAAAAAATTGTGATTTGTTTATTTAGGGAGCTATTTAACTCTTTCTCTGTTTAGCTACCATTACAGAACAGTGATGGTATTTACATTAGAGATTTCATGTTAAAACCAAGACATTTATGGTTAATATAATTCCCTTAGGATTATTTTAAAATTTTTCATAAGCAGACCTAGTGAATATTATAATTTACACATAATTTGTTCATCAAGCTATAAAGATTGTGAATAGGAGTTTGGAGACGAGGAGGCCTTGCAAAATTATCTTCAACACTCAAAATACAGTTTGTCATCCATAAACAAATACACTGGGGAACAATTTTGAACAAATATTTTGTTGATTTCAATTTTTAAGCTTATTTACACTCATTACATTCTGAAAGTGCAGTTTTTTTTCTTCTATCACATCAAGTTTTTTCTCTACTGCTTATATTAATGTGATTGCTGTAGCGT
>NW_027321031.1:0-2505 GCF_032062135.1 Pyxicephalus adspersus | reverse complement strand
GGGGGGGGGGGTGTGGTGCAAGTAACTATCTTTTATTGCAGAAGGGACATTCGGGTGTCCTTTCTGCAATACAAATGTTGCCATTCTAACCTCTGGGTCTGAAGTCTAGTTTATTTGTTGAAAACGGTCCACAAAAGTTGACCTGTTTTGCAATCTTTGTGATTTTTTTTTTTTGTTTTTTGTTTCGTATGCATGTATGCCTTTAAAACAAGATGGGCTTGTCTTTTTGCTTGTTCAAACCGTAGGCATTCTAATTCTTGGGCATTGTGTATAAATAAATGTATAGGCCTAGTATATTACAGTATTGTAACACTGAATATTAGACAGATATATTTTTTTCTCTCCTCTGTGCCAGTCTCTAATAGGGATTTACTTACCTGGCCTCCTAATATTCAGTACAGAGAGTGGCATTCCTAAGACCTTAATATATGGCGTATATTCAAAGCTTACCATGTTACTCCATTTGAGCATTTGCAAACTTTATTTATGTTGAATAGTTTACAGCATAAGGTATGTTTTAGGGGATTTTTTTTTTTTTTTTTTTTTTTTTTCTGTTTTTTATTCTCTTACATATCTTCCCACTCTTTTGAGCTCTCGTGTATTTACCTAACAGTACTCTATCCGAGCTAGATACTCACTTTGCCTGTGAGGTCACTGAATATGATAATAAGGGTTTTATGCATTTCTTCAGTTTACAGGAAGTAGTGTTACCCCAGGGAGAACCCAGCCCTCGTCTAGATCTCTGCTTGAAAGTAAGACATCTCATAAAGTTGAATTTTCAGTAGCTTTTACATATCTGAATGATTACATTCTAGATATGTCACCACTTTAAAACTATAGTTCAACTCCATATAGAGTTGACCTAAAATCAAATCATGCATTTTAATTTAAAGAGTAGTTTATTTGAATGCCAACTAGGTATTATTTTATTATTAAGGTTTATATTTAGTTTCTTACATAAACTGTATAATATAGACAATTTCCTGTCCTGAATAAAGCACACCATGTTTAAGTGTTCACTTTGTTCAATAAAGGTTTGTTGAGAAAGAGTTTGCTTCTTCATGAGTGGTGAGCCACTGACTAGAAACAAACATGCAGCTACTAAAGTGTACAACATTTTGCATGCTGGTTCAATTTTAGTGATCCACCACATAATTAGGCCAACAGATTTAGGATGACAACCTCCAAGATTTTAACGTTAAATTCGGCGTAAGTTGCAGCTTTCATATTTTATCCTCTCTTGGTGGTGTAGGGCCTGAGACTTTATGACCTGAACATTCCAAACTATCTCCTATTTGGAGACCATTCTAGTAAGCTCACAGAATTCACAGGTCACACATTTCCCTGTAATCCCAGCATTCAAATCTGGGTGTTAAACCCTTTGGACTCCTCTTCCTACATTTACTTTTATCCTCTGCTCTCTCAAGAACATAGAATACACACTTCTTTTTTTCTTTGCAGACCGTGGCCTTTGAGTATAGACAAAAGAGAAATATGAGGTAAAAGAATACTGGGGATCCTCCAAGGATTCTTGCTGGGTGTTTGGGTTTAAGTAAAACCTACCCATGTCCCCTAACTTACATGGTCCAAAACAAGTTTCTGTACCTTCAAGCAGATTGCACAGGAAGGCTTCAGCACACATTTATGAACCTAAAGGCTGCTTTAAAGGTTTTCTTCTTTGGGTTTTTTATAAGGGTTGCAATATTTCCTTGCTTGACATTTTTTCAAGCTGTGGTGCTCCAAGAGCAATGCAATGTGACTTATTGCCGTAATGTGCCCACCTCCCTTACTGTAGCATGAAAATGCCTTCAATATTTTTTTTAATCTCTGATTTGGAAAAAGTATGCAAATTAGGAATTCTCAGTTCACTTGCTGCATACTTGTACCAGGTAAGAAAACCAAAGACCACCTGGCAATTAACCTATGCTGTACTAAATGACCAGTGGCAGCTTGATGTTTGCCTTTGTAAAAACCTATAAATTTATAAAACAATGTGAAAGTGTGAATATGGTTAATGGAATTGTGTTTTTTAGTTGCATATGTAACAGTAGCCCCTCAAATTAAATTTTTAACCAATTGGGTGAGCCAGTAGGTAGTAAATGAACCCAATGGTTAGCAAACGCGGAGGGTAAAGCAGTGGAAAGAGTTAAAGGATTTATCTAAATCTATGTTGTGGTGATCTGACTAGCAAAAAAAAACATTGGTGCTTTTATATTGGTTTCTGTAATATGCACTTGGTTCATTTGGTTCATTATGCTGTTTATTGAATAAGCTGAAACATTTTGAGCAGAGTAAACCTTCAAGCAATTATAATGCTGCTGAGAGGAGAAACTTGTTTTACCTTGAGATGTAAAAAGGCTTCTTTTATGTAGAGATCCGAGCAGGACAGTGGTGAAAGTTTACTTAATATTCCTTTTTTTTTTTTTTTTTTTTTTTTTTTTTAGGTTGGATCCAGAACCTAAAAGTCCAGGCCGCCATATCCGTTGTTATGTCTCAACCCTTACA
>NW_027321030.1:0-2505 GCF_032062135.1 Pyxicephalus adspersus | reverse complement strand
AGGAATCAAGACATGTGTAAGGTATGGCAATCTCAGCACATTATTATTTAATGCATTATATGTACATAAATTAATTCTAGAAATATGTAATAACATAAAGTCGTAAGTAAATATCCAAAAGGTAAAGCAGAAAAGACATCACATTTAGAAAAGATAAATAAATATTTAAAAAAAAATTCCAATAGCAATTTTCAGTTCTAGCAGTTTCAAACTCTTACCAGTAATGAAAACTGTTGGCTTTTTTTTAATAGTGTACCATAGATGGAGAAAAGGTGAGGGAATCTGGGAAGCTTATACATGACATACTTGTTCTCTCTGTGGGGGGGAATTAAGCTGAACTCATTACCTGCTTCCAATGGCAAAAGACTAGTAAAGGTCAAATATTGTATGCTCATTTAAAAAATAAGAATTTCCAGAAAAAATCCACAGCTAAAAAAAAATTACAGTTTTATATATATATATATATATATATATATATATAATAGAAATTTGGAAAGTTTTTTGTCTACTTTGAATGCTCCACGTTGAACAAATAGCACTATGTTTTAATATATTTGTTTTTCAAAAATGTTGTTTTTAATGATGATGAATAAAAAATTGAAATGTTGTTTCCTTTTGTGACTCAATAGATCCAAAAAGTTTCTCTTTGTAAAATCATATTAATTTAGGGATTTGGCAATTGATTGATTTATTGATTTACAAAGGGGCTATGTTCTATTGTACAGTATTTTAAAAACCTTTAATCACGGTGTGATGAAGCACATTTGCGGAACGTGTTGGAAGAATAGGAGCAGTCTTGGCTTAGAAATCAGTGTAATTTATCATAATCTTGTTTCTGGAAGTGGACTTTAACATTAATGTATATAATTAGAGAGTTTCTGTTATGTTTAGTAAGAGAATTTCCAAAATAAAATTACTTTTGAGATATATATATATATATATATGATGTTTTTAATGGTAACAACCATAAACTACCAGACCTATCTCTATGAGTCTCAAATCTATGGGTCTTTTTGATTTTTAAATACACCAAAGTACCTAAGCACAAATTGCAAAAACTGATTTTTTTCCCTGCACATGATTAAATTGTTAGCAGAGCTTTACATCATTTTCTAAGCTAAGTGAAATTTCCCACTATCACTTACTATGTGAACTGCTTATATTTCTTTAGGAAATCAACCCCAATATGACTTCTTCATTTGATACACACTACTTTTATTCACATACATTCAAACCAATTAAAAGAAAAAAGTCAGCAAAAACTCTAATGAGATATAACTCATCAAGCCAAGGTACGTGATTTATGCCCAGTAAACATGATAAGATTTTATGTCATCATTAGAAAACCATAAAATGAATTATAGATGCATTAGGTTACACAGAAGAAAAGCTGTAATGATTAAGGGCACCTCGGTGAGATTTGAAATCTTCTGTGTTCCTGCTGAAATCGAGTTCATTACACTGTACAACTGGCCAGGTCCAGCTCACAAAAACAGATGGTGTTTTAAAAAGATCTGGGCAGAGGATGTCATTTAACATTTTTTCAGGTGTGTTTCCTGGATGCAGATGGAAAGGATTTTCTTAGAAACATAAGTCTTGTTCATTTTTCAGGCTGGGAAAACATGCATGTGTTAGATGTCCAAACAAAATACGTGACCTTTGGATGAGATTTATATCCTTTTCCTTGAGACAAACATCTCCAGAGGAATTTGTGGAATAAAACCGAGGCCACTTGCCTGTCTCACTGATCAATGGACACTTGGAGAAGAGGTCAGCCATAATCCTGATACAAATAGGTAGAAGGGAAAATATAAAAGTTTAGATTTACAGTATGTCTCTATGGAGAAGAAAACAAGTGCTATTGAGGGAAAGAAAAACTTTTTTCTTGGAAACTTGTGACTTACACAGTCTTAATTTTTTAGTGTAATATTATTTTACCTGCAGATGTCTCCTAGGTTGCAGTAAGATCTTCATCTCTGTCTAGCCTTCTCACCTGCATTTTGAAAAAATGGGGAATTAAAACGGAATTCAAATTATTACAACAAAAAGTCACCAAGAGCTAAATATTTTTGAAACAAGAGATATGCAAAGTCTCCTTTTCCCTTTGCTCCTGGTGACTTTATTCTTTACAGTCACGGCACATGCTCCACTGCTGAGAATAGATTCAGATATCGGATCCAATGTAACTTCTATGCATGTGCAAGAGTTACATCAACTGCCAAAAGAGACAGTGATGGAGATGGTGATTGCAGCACGTAGTGGCAACAGGATCCTGGACTGTCATCAGATAGGTATTAATATTATTAAACAGGATTTATATAGCGGCAACATATTACGCAGCGCTGTACATTAAATAGGGGTTGCAAATATGCTGTGCCACATACTTATGGCAAAGGCTCACCCATCCACAAATATATCTTTGCTTTAGGAAAAATAGATTTTTAACTAGTTAAATACATATTTTCCTAAATTCCAAATGTCATAAAAGTATACACAGGTTATGTC
>NW_027321029.1:0-2505 GCF_032062135.1 Pyxicephalus adspersus | reverse complement strand
TTAGGTCCTTTGCCAGGGCCAGGGTGGATTACAGGACAATGCCGGATCCCATTAAGGAAATCTCTGGAGGGATTGAAGGATCTGCAAAAGTAAAGGTAAGAAATGGCAAGTAAAGGCATGGCAGGGCGCCACCATTTTTTTCCATCTTCTTCCTTCTTCTGGCTACGTCACCTGATCATTGCGCATGCCTGAGTCCAGCATTTTTTTCCCCCATTGAAGCAAAAAGCCTCTTCTGTGCATGCCTAAGATTGGGCCTGTGCAGAAGGAGCAGCCATAAGGCTTCTGGGATGCATGACGTGGGTATCCTAGGGGGCATTGTGCTCCCATTCTGTCTTTACCGCGGCAATAAAGACTAAAGGGGAGGGGCTTTTTTTTTTTTTAAAGGATGTTGACAAAAAATAATTTTTACTTTATATAAAAGGGTTTTCTATCCTTTAAAAGTGAACATTTTGGTGGTAGGTCCGCTTTTTGATTTATGGATCATTGACATAAAGCAAGTATACAGATCAGAAAAGTCTGAGGTTCTGGTCTACATGCTTGTCTCAAGTTAGGGACCCAATTTACTGGACCTGGAGGATCAACATGACAACCAGAACCAGTAGTAAGAAGGAGAGATTATTCAGTCTCTTTTTAACTTGTTGCAAGTGGGAAGATTGGGCAGTTAGTATGCGTCCGTAGTGTTGCAGTGCTGTCAATGGGCATAATGCCTCGGCAGGGCATATTCATGCTCATATAGTTAATGACCTAGATCAACTACAAGTTCACACAAAAATAGCCCCCCAGCCCCCTTAATTCACACAGAGAATTCTTTTCCTCATATGACCGGTTTCACTTGGTCTCCTATGTTCATTGCACTGTCCGTATGACACTGAAAAGTGATGACACTGAGAAGTGATGGCAGCAGAAACTGTATCCCTTTGGGTTGCCAAATAAATAACCAATGAAAAATCCGGAGGAGAAATTTTCTAACTCATTTGCTTGTTTATAAATTGAGCTATTGAGCTCTGTGAACATGGCAGCTTTACTGCTATTGACAGGTGCACAATTGAACCTCCTGCTGGTTGTAAATTTAATTCATAATGAAATAATAAAACGTAACATTTACGATTTGAAATAGAAATCATTTTTACAGCTTACTTTTTTTTTTTTTTTGCTGTGAGCATATTAAAAAAGCAGAAAATATACATAAATGTCATTGCTTTATTTTTTCCACCCGGAGATGTTTGCATATTTACATAATGTGATATGGCCCTGACCACAGTACAATTCTGATAAATAGCCAAGTCTCTCTCGAATAATATATCCCCCCTCTTGACTCATCACAGAGGCAGTTAATAGCCTCAGACCAATCCAAGGCCGAAGTCGCTACCCAAAAAAACCTGTGCGGCTATAAAAACAAATTACAAGGCAAACTATCCAAAGAGCCGTAATCTAGCCGAGGCACAGATGGACATGCTCCGAACTCATCGCTACACGGGAGAGACTATAAAATCTTAATTGCAAATCTGCAAAATGGATTTTTCTGAACACAGAATAAATTAATGCAATATGACAAGCACGCAACGTTTATTGGGATGAAACCGTGTACAGTAATGAGCAGAAATATGGTGGTGGGTGGACAGCGGAGGGGCATTAGACTGTAAGCTCCTCTGGGCAGAGACACTAAATATAATATTGTCTGCACTGCAGAATTTATTTACCGTAATGATACAATTTATTTGAAAAAGTAATACACTAAAAAAAGTCACACCCTCACACATTCACCATGGTATTGTTTCAGTAATCTTATACAATAGCACAACATTTATTTATATCCAGAGTTGGGTTCATTTACCCCGCAGATCTTGTATTGATGATGGAAGAGTCGGAGTTGTGTAAAGTCTTCTCCAGCTCAGTCCAAAGATTCTCCATGGGGTTCAGGTCTGAACTATGTGGTGGCCAATCCATGTGTGATAATGATGTCTCATGTTACCTAAAACTATCACATTCTGAGCCTGGTGAATCCTGGGATTGTCATTGGGGAATAGTATGGTGGCTCAGTGGTTAGCACTCTGGCCTTTGCAGTGCCCAGGTTTCGAATCTCAGCCAGGACAGTATCTGCATGGAGTTAGCAGGTTCTCCCGTGTTTGTGTGGATTTCCTCCAGGTACTCCGGTTTCCTTCCACATTCCAAAAAAAACATGCAGTTAGGTTAATAGGCTACCACCCAAAATTGATCTTAGACTGTAATAAAGACATATGACTATGGTAGGGATATTAGATTGTAAGCTCCTTTGAGGGACAGCTAGAGACATGATTATGTACTTTGTACAGCGCTGAATAATATGATTGCGCTATATATTTACTGTGTAATAATAATCACAAAAGAAAAAAATCCATTGATGGGAAAAACTGGTCAATCCGTAGATTCAGGGAATCAGCTGACCTAATTTTGTGGTCATATAACATTGTTGAACCTTTACATGAACACCTGAAGCAACCTCAGATAATAACTTTGCCCCCATGG
>NW_027321028.1:0-2505 GCF_032062135.1 Pyxicephalus adspersus | reverse complement strand
ATCTCTATGTTTTATTTATTATCTTTCTTTATATCATCTTACTCCATACTAATTAAATAAGAGCTATTGATACAATAATTATCTGAAAGAAATTTTGTGATAGGAACGCAGGAGGAAATTTTAACTAAGTCACTAAGTTACCACTACAACAGGCAAGTGGTGACTGTGAGCAGAAAGGCTTTAAAGTCCTAACAGCCAATTATGATTGAAGCCAGTAAATAAAATCTGCTCAGCTGCCCACATCTCGGGTGCAGGTTACATTTCTAAATGGAAGTAGGAGATGCTGCATGCTGCTGAGCAAGGGGATCTCTGATCTCCTAACATTACCCCTCTCCCAAGGAGGTGTTTTGTCAGGATTATCACTATGAAACTTTCTATTTAACTTTTTAATATCATTTTGGTGGGCCAGAACCTAACTCCTTTCTTCTGTTCCATAACCCGTCCAATCTATTAAATATTGGAGGGAATTTTTTACACAAGAGACAAAAATTTTCCTAACTTTAAACCGCATTAGCAGCTGTTTTCAACAAAGAGACATGGAAGGAGCCTTAGTGTTTGTGCTGGGGGTGCTGAGAAAGGTACATCTCAGGTTGAGGCTGCACCTCTAAAGGGAAGCAGAAGGTAGAGAGAAGTGCTGAGCAGAGGACAGACAATTAAGTCCTTGGTCTTCTAACTATTACAGTACAAATTAAACTTTTTAGCGATTTTATATTTAAGTAACACGTCCCGATCGAAAAAAACAAAATTTTAATGCTTTTTTTTTAAATTCCTAAAAATGTTTATTGTCTACCACTGTTGTTTTACTTCCTTCTGCTTTTCACCATCTTTTATCTGAACATCCATATTCTTGCATCTGGACTCCTAATTCAGTGCAGATTTTTTTTCCCTCCATCTCCTGATCACTGGAGTGTGATATATCAATCAAATTTTATCCTCACAGAGGGCTCCCAAAACCAGCTTTATGTTTTCTTTTTAGTAAAATATATTAAACCTATGAATTAACTTTATTAAGAGCAAAATATTTCTATTACCACTTCATCAATCTAGGAATTGGGATATGAAGATTTCCTTTGCCATAGCAACATTTTTATTACTTATCTATGGATAAAAAAAGGGAAACACCCTTGTTTACCACCTAAATTATCCACTATTTATACAGAAAATATTGAAAAAACGTCTCACATTTTCACATGGGTGAAAATGTACCTGTCCTTGTTTGAACAATGTCAGTGTCTTCCTGGAAAAAAGCCCCAGAAGGAGAATTAGGAGCATATATATTAAAGAGTGACAGTTCTTTATCTGGAAATTTAAGGACAATTTTTTATATTCTCCCTGATTGGTCCCTAGAAGAAGAAGACAACAATTCACAATTAATCCACATGTCCTCAAAGACCTGAGCTCAGTTATTTCAAAGCCATTATTTCTAATTTTTAGAGACTCTTTAGTCACTGGTAAGGTACCAATGGATTGGTATAAGGCCAATGTGGTTCCTATCTTCAAAAAGGAAGCAAAGTCATTACCAGGTAACTACAGACCCGTTAGTTTAATGTCCGTAGTTGGAAAGGTACTAGAGAGTTTGATAAAGAACCACATAGAGGAGTTTCGTCTAGAAAATAATATTATAAGTGATATTCAGCATGGCTTCAAGAAAGACCAAAGTTGTCAAACAGATTTACTCTCTTTTTATGAGGAAGTAAGTAAACAGGTAGACAGTGGAATAGCAGTTGATATAGTGTATTTGGACTTTGCTAAAGCATTTGACACTGTACCCCACAGACGGTAATATGCAAGTTAGGGTCAATAGGTTGGTAGAAAAGTCAATCTGTAAATGGATAGTGAACTGGCTTAAAGACCCCATCCAGAGAGTTGTAATTAATGATTCATACTCTGAATGGTCTATGGTTATTAATGGTGTACCCCAGGGTTCAGTGTTGGGACCTTTACTGTTTAACATCTTTATAAATGATATAGAGTTTAGGATTAAAAGTACCATTTTTGTTTTGCAGATGACACCAAACTATGTAATGGAGTTATGTCCATACAGGATGTGTATATTCTACAACCAGACCTGGATGTACTGTTTGATTGGGCAGCCACGTGGCAAATGACATTTAATATAGATAAATGTAAAATTATGCACTTGGGAGATAACAACATGCATGCTTCATACTGTCTAGGGGTCATACATTTGGGGAAGCCAGAATTAGAAAAGGATCGGGGGGTTCAGGTAGATCATAAACTTAATAACAGCATACAATGCCAAGCTGCAATATTTAAAGCTAGCAAAGTAATTTATTGTATTAAAAGAGGAATAGACTGCAGAGATGGAGACATAATACTGCCCCTGTACAAAGCATTGGTGAGACCACATCTGGAATATGCAGTCCAGTTTCGGCCACCGGTTCACTAAAAGGACATTGTGGAATTGGAGAGAGCGCAGAGAAGGGCAACTAAACTAATAAAAGGAATGGAGGAGCTCAGCTATGAGGAGAGATTAGCTGAACT
>NW_027321027.1:0-2505 GCF_032062135.1 Pyxicephalus adspersus | reverse complement strand
AGGCAGAACTAATGGCAGATGGCAGTGAATCCTGGGATAAATGTTCTCCAGGTTGTTCACCTGCCAGGTGTGTTCTGGTTTCCTGCACCTCTGGTTGAGGATCTTCTCCGGTCAGGATTATCTCTGACATTAAACCTTCTTCCTCTAAGACCTCTATAGCAGTAATCAGCTCCTCATCTACAGGGTCATTACATAGATTGTGATAAGCCTGCGAACATTCTCTATGGACATGGCCATGTTCACCACACAAGTTACACCGCACAATCTGACCCTGTATGGCCAATTTCACCACACAGATTGCACTTCTTTACTGTACAAATGTTGGCCAGGTGACTGGATTTGCCACATTTATAGCACAGCCTTGGCTGACCGGGATAGAAACAGACGCCTCTCTCCTGACCAATAAAAAAGGAATTGGGCAGGTGATGGGTGACATTATTAGATTGTCTCAGCTTCACTGAAACTCTCCAACCCCCTGTCCAGATCCCATCGGCATCTTTATACTTGGTCAGGTCAGATACCAAATCACAATGGCGTCTGAACCAGATTACAATGTTATGGGGGGGAACCGACTCATTCCAGAATAAGATATTGACATTCACTGTATCTGGCTTTGAGATTGGGATAAAGGTAAACTTGTCCCAGCCTTCTGTATTCCTGAACCTGCTGAGCCCAGAATTTATCCAGGTTTGACATCAGTTTAAAGCTGACATCATAACCCTGATTATCTGGGAGGTTAATGACGGCCAGAATATCAGCCGGTACCAAGCCCATCTGGTGACACAACAATTCCCGCACCACATAATGCCTATTGGGTAATTCATCTATGAGACCTTTATTCCTAAATCTCACCACATTCCTCCTCTTAAATGCTTGTCCCAGGTAAACAGTGCTAGCAAACACTGAAGGGGCCCTGCGGCTCCAAGCGTGCTGAGGATGTACCGGCCCAGAACCACTACTGGACCCATTAGATGTTTGTGGCTGATTTACTAGAGGGTGGAAATCATTTGTCATATCCGGCATCATCTCCTCATTGCCATGATTATCTGAGCTAGTACATTCAGATCCTTGCGAAATGCATTGCACCCCCCCATCAAACAAATTACCCCCAGCATTACCTCCCCCAGCATTACCAGTAATGGGAGACTCCTGACTCCCCCACTTTCAGCACTGTTTTTACTTTGCTGGGCTCTCAGGCGGGCTGAGCGCACCTGGCCGGTGGGAATCAAAACTTGTTGCTGCAAATTCTCCTTTATTGTCTTTTGTTGCAAGGAAATCTTCCTAGGCGTCTGCGAAATGACTGCACTGTGCTGGGCCGGTGCTGCCCCGCCATCACCTCTCTGTGGGGTAGACTCACTCCGAGTCACCCTCTGAATCACCTGTGGGGTAGGCAAAGCTTTCTGTGCTGCCCCAACACTGCTCTGACCTGACTGCACTGACTGCTCCATTGCTGGGCTTCCCTGGATACAACCTCCCATGTGCTGTACAGGTTTATCCAATTCATGTTCATGCTTCATACTGCTCTTCACATGACAAACATCTTCATCAAACATTTCACAGCTTTCATTCTTATCAATACCTGGGGAATCTGTATGGAATCCATCAGTCTGCATCGTGTATAGGCCGAGAAGCCTGGGGCTTTCCTGGGGAACTTCCCCACCCAGGGCAGCCCAACCCTGGGCTAGAGCCAGACATTGGAGAGAGTGGAGCCCGATGAGCCAGCTGATTTGAGTGGGTGGCATTTTTAACCCTGGAGAGCAGGTTGAACCGTAAGTGGAAGTGCATGTCAATCACATACAGTGGGTTCCCTTCTATGATGTCTCTGCACACATTAGGAATGGGGTACTCTAGAACGTCACCAGCTTTGAATCCAACAGACATGGACGTGTTTCATGTCACCAGACATTTGTGGCTCAGCTCCTCGGTGAGCTGAATAAACAGGTGGTCCAGGTTGGTTTTTCAAACTGGCTCCAAAAGGCTGCTGCCTCTTTGTACTGTATTGGTGCAGTCCTGAAAACTACTGTACTCAGGTAGAGTGTTTCACCGATAGATAGATAGATAGATAGATAGATAGATAGATAGATGGATAGATAGATAGGTAGGTAGATAGATAGATAGATAGTCAGTCAGTGTGTTACATACACGCCGCCAGAGTCAGGGTACCCTCCCTGAATGCATGCACAGTATAACACTTGTACTGAGAGACAGACACACAGACGCAATGTATACTGCAGTATATAGTCCGCCAGGTTACCAGGTGGTGGCTTTTTAAATGGGTTATCATGCAACTTGTTCCAAGTTTGTTTGGGTTTTTGCCTCGTTTCAAGTGTTGAGCACACAGTTTGCAGATGACCAGTGTTGTCATCATCATCACTATGGACATTAAAAAAATGCCCACACGGGCAAACATCCAACTGGGCTGAAAGGTGCTCGGCTTGGGCCGCAGGGTAGCTCCACTCCAGAGCAACCTCCAGGTCAGTGGTAGCTGACCAGAAGGGTCATGGG
>NW_027321026.1:0-2506 GCF_032062135.1 Pyxicephalus adspersus | reverse complement strand
TTTCCCCATTCATCACATCTAGTGTTCTGTGTTCACACATACTACTAGCAACAGCAATCAGGATCGCTGTTGCAGTTCTGTAGTATGTGTTCCTGGATAGTTTCTCTATCCACGAACACAGGACTCCCTGTGTTTTTTTCACACATACAGCTAGTAAAAGGCTGCAGGAGTAATCTGATTGCTCTTGCAGCCCTTAATAGTCCCTAAAAATAACCTGAATTCTCCCACTATTGACTTCAATGGTGTTCAAATTCGGCATTCGATCACCCGAACAATATCTCACTATTCGATCGAATAGCTGTCAAACCAAATAGTGAGATATTCGACCAACACTATCCATAACTACTGTTAAAATGTGATTTTTTTTTTCTGTTTAGCTTCTATAGAACTTGTGATAAATAAAATGTTTGCTCTTTCATAACTTGTAATTCTCTAAAAATAGTGTTACATATAAATACCTTATCTACCAGCATATTTCATCATCCCCTTTTCCACTTAAATACAAAAATACATAATTATTTCCTCGTATTGTATAATCTCTGACATGAGTTTCCCTTGTAGCATTACTGACTAGATATGATATTTCCTAATGTGTTTTTATATGCTCTTCACATAATGGCAGAGGCAGCATGGTCATAAGTGGGTGACAAAATATGCTATTGGCAAGCTCAGTAGTAAAAGATCTAATTGTCCTTTCTTTTACCTACAGTGACACCATGGCTTCTCGTGGTAATCAACGCTAAAGAATGAAATTCCATTGTCTAACAAGAAAGACATTCAAACTCTGTTTGGATATCTGTGTGTTTCTATTCAATCTAGGGCAACCTTGAAATGTTGAATACCAGTAGTCTGCATGCCGAAATAATGGCATTCTCCTCTTCTATTCGTCCCTTAATGGTATCATTCAGCACAAGTCGTTTTTTTATTATTTCTATCCTGTACACTAATGTAATCATAAGGACACAACGAGCAGAGCCTTCAAATTGACAAACAACTGCCATATGAAGTTATACTAGGCATTATCTGTAAATTAACAGACACCTTGCAGGTCACTGTCTTTTATTTTCATGGCTTTGTTACAATAAAGGAATCCTAGTGTTAGGTTTCATATTGTTGTAAATGAAAAGCAGTGTATTGTGCGACAGGTCAGTACTCTGTATTGTGTGTTTTTCTATTACCCATGCTGTTAGAAACATGTTTAACAGAGATAATTGTATAACACTCCAAAGAACTGTAAACTTTGCACCTGATGTTCAGTCCTAGACGCCAACAAATCGTTGTTACGGTCTTAAATGGAATGTAAAATTCGCTTAAGTCAGTGTGTATACAATTAAGAATAGGCAACATCGGGTGTCAAAGTGTCTGTGATAGATATGATTATTATTTATCTACAGCCACCTGATAGTTTTAAACTTGTCCTGGTGTGTGAAATCCTAAATCAGCACCCACTCTTTAATTCATCTGGCCCTATTTTGGGGACTGTATGACGCTTGGCTTTGTGTGTGGTTGTGATGTTAAACAGGAGTTGTTCCATGTTTCCCCTATAATACGTAGTTAAGTATGATGATACCTAAATCATACATTCTTAGATCAGGGACCTCTGTTGGATGTTACCTCCAATATTCTCCCAGGTTCATTGTTTGTTCTCTCACTTTCTATGGACCTGGTATTGGTTTGTCCCCTATTCAATATGGGAATTTGCTTGGTCCAAAACTTTATACATGCTCCATTGGCATTTTTGGGCTATTGCCTCCTCTACCCATCTGCAGTTATGCTTGATCCCCCACTTGGGCTTGATATTGGTTTTTACTTCTGTTACCCTGGATTCAGGATTATTAGCAGATCCCACACACCATAAACACTTCACAGGTTTAGTAATGTGTGTTACCTCAGCTACAATTTGGTTACTGCTTGGTCCCATGCATCCTATGTCTCTATGGGCTTAAAACTGGTTTGTTTCCTCTACTGCCCATGTTTTAATGTAACCAGTGTACAATGATATTCCACAATATGCTTTGTTCCATTAAATGTCCCTGAAGTGGGGAAAAGAATTATTGTAGGTCTAATGTATTGAATTATTGATGATTAGCAGATTAATGTATGCAATGTTCTGTATCGTGTGTGTATAAGGTTTGTGTTACTGTAATGATATTGGTGTAGGTGAGGCTAGGAAAATGAGGCAAAAAAAATAAGTCCCCTGATAAAGTCACTTAAGATAAGATGTGTTAGAATAGCTAAGATGTGTTAAAGCTGCAAACTTTTACAACATAGAAAGTTGTAAAAATCAGAAAATGGTGGTTATGTGTATGCTGTGTGTGTACATAATGGTGTATGCACTAATAATCTGTAAGGTTGCTCAAAAAATCTAACTAAATTAATTAGAGCTTTGTTTGTACTCTATGGACCTGATTTGTAAAAACTCTCCAAGACTGAAGAAGATAGACTATCATGGGTGAACCTAGATGATCCAACAGATCTGGAATAGATTTCCTAAAAAGCATTTGAT
>NW_027321025.1:0-2506 GCF_032062135.1 Pyxicephalus adspersus | reverse complement strand
AAAGCTGTGGTCGGCCGCCATCAATCCAAAATGGAGATATTGTAGGAGAGACAAGATTTACATATCCATCTGGTTCTACTGTTAACTACAGATGTACTAACTTGTATACCCTTGAAGGGAAGGAGAAAATAACATGCAGTCATGGAGAATGGGATAAAGAACCAGTTTGTCGAGGTATAGTGATGTTTATGACAACAAGTTTGTTTTGTTGTTACATTTTAGTAAAAATGTCTTGTTTATACACATACATTTAATGGAAGGGAATAAATAATTCCACATATGTTTTATTCTCCTTTAAGTGAACAGGTAAACCCTTGAGTTATTGTTCATCTATTTTCTCTGTATATACATGTAAAAAACAAAATCACTTTGGCTTTACAAGAGGAATGTGGCAGGTTCCACTCTTGGTCAGAATACTAACAGCAGTGAGATTGTACATTATCCTTGTGTTTGCATAGATTTTCTCCAGGCACTGCAGTTTACTTTACAAAAAATCTAATAATAGTTTTTTTAGTGCACAGCCCTTCTTTCCCAAAAAATGGTATATGAATATTGTAGGGACATTAGATTGTGAACTACTCTCTGGACTCCTAAAGTGCTGTATAAATCATTGCTATACCAATTTATAAAAATAATTATTTATGTCAAACACATAAAAGTGTCAATAAAAATTATCAACCTTAACTATCAATAAATGTTTAATGGGTGCATGCATACCTAGGAGGAATAGTGTTATGGGGGATTTTAATGTATGTGTTTTTTGTGGATGTTTATGCTCGTAGACCAACTAACAACTGATAATAAAGTCACAGATGCTTATTGTCACATTGTAAAAGTGATTGGGAGACAAAATGGTCTTTTCTATAGTCAACAAATGGTCAAACCTTAACAAAACCTCATAGCTTATTTGAATTCCCTTAATACTTAGTGCAACATTTCAGTCAATGTATCATAGTTTAAAAAAACATAATTGAGGTTGTAATCTATTTAGGGCCATTATCACAAACAAAGAAAAAGTGGAAGTAGTGTGAGGCAGCTCAAAATTCATCAAAACTTGTTTCAAGATACTTTACAGTAGACATTTTATCTCGAAGCTATCTTAATATAGTCCCCATTTGGTCACGTGGGGGGGGGGGGGGGGGGGGGGCAATTTGTATTTGTTTTTCAAAATTATTTTGTTTGAATGCAGGTCTTTGTAACTTTTGGAAAATTGTGCATAACAAATAGTAGTTTAACCTCCCGACCGTTAAGCCCGACCTTCGTACGGGATAAAAAAAGTTGCTCTTTTCGTTAAGCCCGAGATTTGTAACGCCCAGGTGGTTAAATATGTATGTTGAATTTTTTCCTATGTGTAAGTAGGTGTGTTTATATTTTTCTTGCCTAGATAAGAAGGAATGTGTTGTCACATTATTATTTTCATGAAACAGTTTTCCTTCATCTTTTCCCAGTTTGTGACATATAACCATATTCTATGTATGTATTTCAGCTCCCTGTACCGTCAGAACCACTGATATGTTACTAAACAGAATCCAATTAAAATACAAACTTGACCAAGATAAAACAAAGGAAGTATACTCTTTGCATTTAGATAACACAACATTTGAGTGTGCACCTGGATATACTCTAACTAATGTAAGAAGTATGAGGACTCAGTGTTTAGATGGTGTAATGAACTACCCAAAATGCATGAAACACGGTGAGTGGCAGATTGTATACAGTAGCAGATTCTGAACATTGACAGTTCCCTATAGTACCAAAATACAGACGTTACAGCCTGTTTTTCCCCTAAATTACTGCATTAGCTATGTATTCGTGTTAAAGGAAATATTATACCAGCATTTTCCTTGCTGGAAGTATTTTATTATCTAAATTCTTTACCAGTTCACTACATGTGTTGCAAAGTAAGCATCTATTCTGCCAATTTAAAAGAATTTTAGAGTTACTGTTGTTAATTTATCACTTTTACTCACAAAGTCTGGTCTATACCAGTGAACCTTTCATTAGCTTGTTTGACAACTTATATTATGGTTCAGGTTTTTAGCACTGTCTGTGTCCTGGCTGAAAAAAACTCACTCTACTTGTCCTAGTAAGTATTGTGTTTGGTACAGAAAATGAGTTGTCATGTGGATAAAGCAGAAATAGAGGGAAATCTTATGTGTGCACCTGTTCTGGTGACAACTATGAGGGTATATCTTCCCACTTTTATTAGCCATCTTTCTGTATCTCTAGGAACTTTTAGACATAATCTAAAAAGACAACTCTATCCACAGAAGCTGGTGAGAACATCAGGACAAAAAACTATTGTCTAAATACAAAAAAGTACCCTAACTTCCTCAAGACTGGTCACTGCTACTCTCTCTTCTTGTGCAGGGTGACTGGTCTGGTATCTGCCCCCTCTTGTAGCTTCCTGCAGGCAGCGGGTAGACCTCCCACAGCTTGCTGCATAGGATATAAACAGAAAAGCGAAGAGCATGCAAAAAGTAGATTTCTATCCTTTGTGAATAAT
>NW_027321024.1:0-2507 GCF_032062135.1 Pyxicephalus adspersus | reverse complement strand
TTTTTTTAATGGAACCAAGTTCTAAAATCAATGTACAAGCACCAAACAGCATGAGTTAATGTTAAATAGTTTTGTTGTACAATACACTGCTAAACAAGTTGAATAAATGTTAGCTGAAGCATTCTTCCTTTACAGCTGTAGGCTTTTATTGTACATCTGACCTAATTGCAGAGTCGCAGTTCAATGTATTGAACAGGAATCTGAATTTACATGGCAAGCATACAACATGTAGTGGATGCAATCAGATCCTGTTAAGTGTATATTGGATCATTGCGTCCCAATCAGAACATGCTTAGTAGTATAGATCCTTTGATTTTTAGAGGTTTCTAGAGGTATTATGCTAATGTTTTATGTATGGCAATATAAATACATTGATGATTATTATCTGAATGCCTGATAGTTATTCCAGGAAGCTTATTCCACAAAGTTATCAACTGCGCATATCTAACTACAGGATGTAGATCATTTGCCTATCATCATATTTTACCTATTCTTTTTCATAGGTTTGGTCTTTTTAACTAGTGTATATATAATTCACAACTCATATAGGTTTGCTTTGGAAGCTCTGCCCATAAAAATGTATACATAGGGCAAAGGATTAGTTCCCAGTATTGCCTATGGTTTCCTCTAGCATAGAGAAGAGTAAGGAGCACTGTGGTGACTAGTAGTCAGAGGCAGCAGTGCCTTATGTCTCGCCCTGTATATATATTATCATGAGGCACACTTGAATACCAGAAACTGCTGTGCTATTTTATGCAGGAATTTCCAACAGGAATCGGCACTGATTGAGCACCATAAATATTGTGAAGATACATTTTCTGTATAACATAGCAATTCTTTCCAGTTTTGAGGTAGGATCTACTTTTTATAAAAGCATACTCTTAGGATCTGTAAATTCCAGTCAATATTGAAAGCATAGCCTTAAACCTTAGAATAAACTCTATCAACTTCTGGCACATTAGGCTCCATTTGTCTCTCAGCTGGCAGTCTCTCAGAGTGAATGGGCAATAGGCAAATTTCAGACTTTGATTGGCTCAGGTTAGTTGATATGATTTGCCCAAAAGTTGAATTTTTTTGCATCTCATTGGACTTTTCTACTATATACTATGGTCTTTGGGGGATGTGCTCACCTACAAATAGCATATCTGCTTTAACCTGTAAACCTGGATTGGATTTTAGCTCATGGTATATGAAGATAGCTTGAGGTCTAAAACCTATAGAAGTGAAGGTTGCTTTGGTATTGTGATGTCTTGTAATAAATATTGTAAATGTTTCTTTGCATTCTCAATATCTGTTAGCAGAGCGTATGCTTAAATGAATTTAACGGTTTATTTAGGCGTGTTTTCTTCTTATATCCCTTTTCAATGCGTTACCAAGATCGGAAATGATACCCTAATAGTGGGGACACATATACTGGACAAAAATGATAATCCTCCTTGTACTAAAACATGTTTTTTATTCATGTCTTGGGTAAATTTGTCTCCTCAATTTCTGTCTCAGACCTGAACTCCCAAACACTGAAATTGTAAAAGATCTGGAAAGAGATTATGCCTGACTAAGCTTTAAACATTTCCCCACTCTTTTATATGAACAACATTTTTTCTGGGGTTCTTTTTTATGGGTTTGATGCCTGTTTATATCTCAGGTTCCGTAGACTGGGAGAATGGATGAAGCTGTACTGTTCTGTTACCTATACAAATGACCACTTTACTAGTATGAAAAGTTGGTCTAAGTACTGTAGTTTTGTTAGGGATATACTGCTTTGAAGGTTTATGCTGACTAATGTTTTGGTAATTTAGGTTGTATACACTAGATCAGACTTCAGCATAAACCAAAGTTTTGCTATATCTGCTTACATGTGGAGTTCTGGTTAATGTCTGTATACAGTGAGTGAAGTGTGTGTTTATATATTCCATCCATATATAAGTCCATGATTATGTGTAGTCATATTGTTTGCTGTGTGTCAAATGTGTATTTAGGCCAATAACTCCTGAGATAACAAGGTTTCTTTTAAGAAAGATGCAGGTTTGTGATAGAGCTGTCAATATTAGACTCAATCACTTCTCTAATTGCCATTTGTCAGCTTACGTCATTGATATTGGTGTGTGTGTGTATTAAAAAAATATATATATAAATGTATATATTTGTTTGAGTGTAGAAAGCATTAAAATGAAAACGATTCCAAATCTGCCAGTCATATTTTGATGGATTGAAAACAATATGCTGTGTGATGTCAATTTTTGTAGTCCTGAGTTCACATGTTGTACATGCAACAGTGCAGTAGAGCTGCATTGTTTGTTATGTGCATTAGCTTCTTAAGTCTCGTGAACTATAACACACAGAAATGTGTAGCAGCTGCACATCTAATTTTTTTTTTTTTGCTCTACTTTGTACTTTGTCAATTGAAAGTAAATGGGGTATCCTAACAAAATACAAGTGTGAATGGTTCCTTAAACAATGTGTGCTGCAAGAATGAGGTTTAAAGCCCAAAGATGAAATTACAATTA
>NW_027321023.1:0-2507 GCF_032062135.1 Pyxicephalus adspersus | reverse complement strand
TTTTTAATTATTTTGTGTATTGTTACTTAAATATTTATGTCACTTTTTCAAACTCTTTTTAATTTTTAAACTAGTGAGGGTTTGTTACAAGAACAGGTCGAGAATAACCCTAACAAGTTTTTTAAAGCCAATTGGCCTCTAAAACTGCAAAAATGACAATATTTCCCTTTCCCATTGATACCAATGCATTTCACCAAAGTTTCCCAAAAATATCAATATATTAGCTGTTACTATCTAAAAATGTGCATTTTAGTCTTGGTTTGCTACAGAAAGTATTAAAGCTAGAGATTAGGGATGAGCGGGGAATGTTATTGAAACTGATTTTGCAATAAAACTTTGGATTTTGCCTTCCATAAAATTTAATTGAGTTGGCAAATCTGCATTTTACTTTCCAAACTGCTTTTAGAAAAATTTAAAAGATTTCAGCAAAAATTCTGAAATGTTGCTAGTTCTCAATTACATGCATTCCTGCCAAGGAGAGCCAAGTAACAAGAAAGTTTAGAATAAGGTCAGCTTTGGTAATTGGCATGTTTTTTGTACTCTCATTACCATTCAGCAATACTGATCACGGCACTATCAAAAAAATTAAAATAAATAAAATAACTAGAGACACCAACATTGTGTTTGGAATTTAAAATACCATACCTGATATTTATTCCTATTACTTCTCATGTTTGTTGGGTGAAATATGTAATTCCATGCAGCTCTACAACTATTTAGCAAAGGGAACAACCCTGTCCCCGATAAAAGTTTTGTCTATAGCACTTACCAAAGAATTATATTACATCATTGTCTTATGTCTTGTCTCTAGTCTTACAAAACTAGGAAACATTTCCTGAAACTGGCGGCAGTCCAGGAAGAAATGTATTAGGAGCTATTACGGAACATAAAATCCCCAAGGCATTTTTTGGCATAAAGCATGCATTTTCAATAAGCCGAGTCGCTCAGATATAACTATTAATCTATATAAACCTCAGTAAGAAGTTACATTTTTATATGATGCCAATACAATCACACAACTTGAGGAAAATCAACCCACAAAAATGAGAGTCAAAATTCTTCCATCAGATGACTGATCAAAAACACGCTGTTTTTATTATTAAAATACATGTTCGCTATTTGCAATGCTAGGCAGAAAGTTTTCAAGCTATAAGGCAATTTTAAAGCTGAATTTCGGTCTGCTGTAGTAATAGATCACCATGTAATACCCCTCCCATCCTCCTCACCCTGCACATGTAACATGTTTATTTGTCGAGGAATCAAAGAATGAAAAGCAATATTTATCCTATTCCTGGCTTCCACCAACTTTCACCAACCGGTTGGGACCTCTTCTATGTCATTAATTGCAGAATGCAGAAAATTTGTAAACAGAGGTAATGTAGTTCAGCATTAGGTTTAATTATACCACAGTCTCATGGACCCCTAGGGATCCTCCAGAGGTTGCTAGGGGTTCCTTGAGCAATGAGCGGTTTGTGACTCAGATGTCAGATGACAATAATCTGTTTGTCTACCTGTAATGGTAACTTTCTTCCCACTGGTCAGCAACATATGAGGAATTCTTCTAACTGACGACCACTCTAAGATAATGTGAGCCATGGATATAATAATTATAGAAGAGGTTCCATGAAGACCAGAAAGTTATTTCAAGGGTCCCCCATGTTAAAAAGTTTGAGAAACACTTAAATTAACCCTAACAATGGGCCTGATTTATTAAAGCTCTCCAAGGCTGGAGAGGATACACTTTCACCAGTGAACCTGGGTGATCAAGCAAACCTGAAATGGATCTGATCCACAATTCAAAAAATTTGCTAGCACATAACAAATAACTTTGAGGAAATGCATTCCAGGTTTCCGGGATCACTCCGCCTCACTGATGAAAATGTATCCTCTCCAGCCTTGGAGAGCTTTAATAAATCAGGCCACATGTGTTTCTCGTAATTATTCTACTTTAGTCTGTTAAATATAGAATTGTAAATACAAAGTGCAAATACAAAGTGTTTCCTTATAAATGCACATTTTAAAATGTGTTCAATTACATTGGTAATTTAGCTATATTGTTCCTCTAACAGCAATAGAGCCCCATAAAAATGTCCCCAACTCTATTACGAATGAATACTTCATTTGGGTTCTCTGGGTCCTTAGAGTAGTAACCCTAGCCTTCTCATCATTCAGAGTGGCTAGTAGGCTTCCTGTTATTGATAGTGGCTCAATTTCTAGTATTAGCTACCAAAATGACCCATCATGATATGGGATGCCACGCAATGGGAATGATTTATTAAAGCTCTACAAGGCTGGAGAAGATAGACTATCAAGAGAAAACTTGGGTGCTCAAGCAAACCTGGAATCGATTTTCTAAAATTATTTTCTATCAGTTACCAATTGTTTTCAACCTTAGCCCATATATATCCCATGTTTGCTGCATCACCCAGGTTCATCCATGATAGTCTATCTTCTCTAGATTTAGTAAATCAGGCCAAAAACCACATATGGAGGATAAGATAGAAGGC
>NW_027321022.1:0-2508 GCF_032062135.1 Pyxicephalus adspersus | reverse complement strand
TTCAGTGTTATCCTACTTTATGTTATGCTACCATATCAGCATGCTACGGAAAAGTAATATCTTTCTTTTTTTTCCTTTATACGTGACATAAAAAAACCCTTAAGATCATATATATAAGTTAACTGGCTTTCCCCAATTGGCTTTGACTATGATATGACTATAGTATGGGTATTTGGTTTGTGATGCTTGATTACATAACAATAGAGACCTTAAAAGAATGGATCCCAGTTTACAACAATAAAATTACAACAAACATGTTACTAAATGGCTGCCTTTTTAATTTATTTTCACATATTTCATGTTACTACTTTGATGTGTCCATTATACACAAAGAAATTATGCTTTTCTATTGGTTTTATGACTCTCACATGTGCAGTATCCAATATTATAAAAAAAAATGCTCAATGCTGACTATGCAGATAAGGTGTGGTTAGGAAGGAATGAAAAATAATTCTTTCATACTGTACAGACTGTGAATTCACCCAAATATACTATTATTATTATTATTTTTATTAATAAACAGTATTTATATAGTGCCAACATATTACGCAGCGATGTACATTAAATAGGGGTCACAAATGACAGACAGATACAAACAGTAACAAAGGAGGAGGAGAGGGCCCTGCCCAGAAGAGCTTACAATTAAGAAATAATGTAATACTTTTAATACACCAGACCCCACATCAGCTGCTGCCATGGTCAGTGGTATTCTGGCTCTATATTTTCTTTCTATAGAATTCAAATTAAAAAAAGGGTTGTAGATAGGATGTTTTCTGGGTATAAATATGTCATCATTGGAGTCCCAAACAAATAATGAAATTTGGATTTAAAACTATTTCCCCCATGCAGTGTTTCCAAAGGGGTAACCATTTGCCCTCAATATTGTAAGTTCATGACATGCTTTTATGTTATAAATATCGACTTTTGGAATTTTCAATTTAAGTGAAGCTCCCATTGACTATATAAGCATATATCCATCTGCACTCACATTTTCCATTATATATTACTGCCTCTGCTTTTCAATTTGTATGCAGGCAGATAGATTGAAATGCATTCCCTTTGCACTTTAATAAGGTGAATTTGCAGGATTTTTTTTTAAGGGATCCATTTCTATGCATTACTCCACGTCAAATCTAAATTCCTTCAACAGCCATTGTTAAATAAATGGTTAGGAACTCTAGTCTGAAATATTTCACTTGAAGGAATAAGGAGTTGCTTAATTGCTAAGTACTAATCACAGTATTTATAATTTGGCTACTTATCTTGATTGTCAAGCAGGCTGGAGTTATCACAGCAGAGTACATAGAAATGTAAAACTGAAAGATAGAAAATATATTTACTTGAAGCAGCATTGAAGTGTATCTGCAGCCAAAACTTTATTTTTTACAGTTTGCATTAAATGGGGAAAGATCAAAACTCCTGCTGGGTTTTCCTGCTATGCAGAGCTCCATTAGAGAGATTTCCACTGAATGTTATGGAAAAAGTGGTTTTATCAGAGAGGAAGCATAGAAAAATCTGGAGCAGCTTCTCAATAAAAAATGTTGATAAAAGGTTCTAGCTTTCCTTTACTACACTGAATAAAAATAACTTATGTTGTTCTTAGAAAATGTACTTCATTTCCTGTCTGTCTTCTCAACAGGACAGGAAGTAAGGGAAAATTCCTTGAACAGAAGCACTGAGCATACAATTTAGTTCATATGCACATTAATCTCTTGCATGAAGCCTATCAGAGAGAAGATTTACTGTTGCTTGTCAACAGTATTTGTATTTTAATAAACATATTGTTTCTTGGTTTTCTGGCAAAAAATATTCAATCTTACTTTAATCTGTCTTATGTTTTAAATGTGTTTGAGCATTGTAAAATACTCCAAAATCCCTTAGAACTGTTAAAAGCCATAATAACTCTACAATTACAAGTCTAATTTCTATAATGCTAATGTTATTCAAACACTTGCAGAGTTCACATTTATAGTAATTACTCTAAGAAACAAATGCTTCATTTGCACCGATTAGTAAAATGAATTGGCTTATGGTTGAAGTCATATGTGACAGCCTATGTCACACATGATACATATACCTTTCAGTTTTTATCAGAATAAAAATTACTTATTGATGAAAAATGATTAAGTGATATATGTATGGGTCATGTTAAGAGAAACAGCTGACAAGCTCATTTGCTTTACAGATGCTTATGTATTATTCTGTAGACACTAGCGGGTTATGCAGAATGCCAAGTCAGACAGCTATAGCCCAAAATCAGCTGCATATTGCATGAGTCTTTCAGTATGATTCACTTATACATGGGTTAGGAAGAGAATGAATTCTAATTAGCAAAACAAAACAGTGATTACCATTCTATTTTAAACTACAATACTTCCCTTCTTTAAAGGAACCTAGTAACATTCATATTATTGGAATAGAGGGCATTCTGCATTAGGCAGGTTACATTATAAAAACCAGGTAGTAGGTGCATATGATTTTTACTTTCTAGGAATAGTTAACATTAGG
>NW_027321021.1:909-2508 GCF_032062135.1 Pyxicephalus adspersus | reverse complement strand
AGGAGGACATGTGTGGTGGTGGTTGCTAAAGATGAGGACACGTGTGGTGGGTGTTGCTAAGGGCTGTGGGGGTTGCTAAGGATATGAACATGTCTGGTGGTGGTTGCTAAGGTGGAGGACACGTGTGGTGGGGGTTGCTAAGAAGGAGCACATGTGTGGTGGGTGTTGCTAAGGAGGAGGACATGTGAGTTGGGGATTGCTAAGAGGTGGTTGCTAGGGTGGAGGACATGTGTGATCGGTGGTTGCTAAGGAGGAGGACACGTGTATCAGTGTTGCTAAGAAGAAGGACACGTGTGGTGGGTGTTGCTAAGGAGAAGGACACGCGTGGTCGGTGGTTGCTAGGGTGGAGGACACATGTGATCAGTGGTTGCTAAGGAGGAGGACATGTGTGGTGGCGGTTGCTAAAGAGGAGGACACGTGTGGTGGGTGTTGCTAAGGAGGAGGACATGTGAGTTGGGGATTGCTAAGAGGAGGCACGTGTTGTGGGACTTGCTAAGGAGGAAGAAACGTGTGCTGGGGATTGCTAAGGAGGGGGACACGTGGTGGGGGTTGCTAAAGAGGGGGACATGTGTGGTGGAGATTGCTAGGGAGGAGGACACAGGTGCTCTGGGATTGCTAAGGAGGAGGACATGTGTGGTGGTGTGGTGGGTGTTTCTAAGGAGAAGGAAATCTGTGGAGGGGGTTGCTTAGGTAGAGGACACGTGAGTTGGTGGTTGCCAAGGAGGAGGAAAAATGTGGTGGGGGTTGCTAATGGGGAGGACACGTGTGGAGGGAGTTGCTAAGGAAGAGGACAAGTGTGGTTGGGGTTTCTAAGAAGAAAGACACGTGTGGTGGGGTTTGCCGAGGAGAAGGACACGTGTTGTGGGGGTTGCTAAGGAGGAGGACACAAGTGCTCTGGGGTTGCTTTAGAGGACCTTCAGTTGCAATCACAATGGCAGATCCCTTCCTTAAAGGAATGAGAGACCCCAGTAGGAGGTCACAACTGTCCGTCTGGCTTTTATTTTTTATACAAGAACATTTAAAAAGTAACTGTCAGCAAGTGAATAAATAGTTTCCCTTTATTTACCAAAATTCACCTGACAATCCCACAAAGTTTCAGCCAAAAGGGGTTATTAGCAACTGCTGTACTTTTAGACTTTTCTTTGGCAAAACTGAACAAAAATTGCCCAGAAAAAGGACACGTGTGTTGGAGTTTGCCAAGGAGGAGGACACGTGTTGTGGGGGTTTCTAAGGAGAAGGACACGTGTTGTGGGGGTTGCAAAGGAGGCGGACACAAGAGGTTGGGGTTGCTAAGGAAGGAGGACACTTGTGTTGGGGGTTGCTAAGGAAGGAGGACACGTGTGTTGGGGGTTGCTAGGGAAGAGGACACGTGTGCTGTGGGGGTTGCTAAGGAGGAGGACACAAGTGCTCTGGGGTTGCTAAGGAGGAGGACACTTGTTCTGGGGGTTGCTAAGGTGAAGGACACCTGTGGTGGTGGTTGCTAAGGAGAAGGACACATGTGGGGGTTGCTAAGGAGGAGCACATGTGTTGTGGGTGTTGCTAAGGAGAAGGACATGTGTGGTGGTGGTTGCTAAGGTGGAGGACACGTCTGGTGGTAAT
>NW_027321021.1:0-591 GCF_032062135.1 Pyxicephalus adspersus | reverse complement strand
AAGGTGGAGAACAAGTGTGGTCATGGTTGCTAGGGAGGAGAACAAGTGTGGTGGGGGTTGCTAAGGAGGACATGTGTGGTGGAGGTTGCTAAGGAAGGTGGACACCTGTGTTGGGGGTTGCTAAGGAGGAGGACATGTGTTGCGGGGGGTTGCAAAGGAGAAGGATATGTGTGGTGGTGGTTGCTAAGGTGGAGGACACGTGTGGTTGGGGGATGCCAAGGAGGAGCACATGTGTTGTTGGGGTTGCTAAGGAGAAGGACATGTGTAGTGGTGGTTGCTAAGGCGAAGGACACGTCTGGTGGTTGTTGCTAAGGAGGACACGTGTGGTGGTAGTTGCTAAGGAGGAGGAGACGTGTGGTGGGGGTTGCTAAAGAGGGGGCCATGTGTGGTGGAGGTTGCAAGGGAGGAGGACACGTGTGCTGTGGGGGTTGCTAAGGGGGAGGACGTGTGGTGGGTGTTGCTAAGGAGGAGGACACGTGTGCTCTTGGGTTGCTAAGGATGAGAACAAGTGTGGTGGTGGTTGCTATGGTGTAGGACATGTGTGGTGGGTGTTGCTAAGGCGGAGGACACATGTAGTGGGGGTTGCTAAGG
>NW_027321020.1:0-2508 GCF_032062135.1 Pyxicephalus adspersus | reverse complement strand
GGAAACTGTAGTGGCAGAAGGAGGAAAAGTAGCGGAGGAGGATCGAGCAGTTGGAGCTTGCTTCTTGGGCGGAGGTGGTTGCACAGAGCTCTGTTCTTTCACCAGGTGTTCACGTCCGGTTACTGGATGGTGGCTTTTTAAATGGGTGCTCATGCAGCTTGTTCCATGTTTGTTTGGGTTTTTACCTCGTTTTAAGTATTGAGCACACAGTTTACAGATGACCATAGTGTTATCATCACTATGGACATTAAAAAATGCCCACACTGGCGAACATTTAACTGGGGCAAAAGGTGCTCTGGAGCTGGTGGTCGTGGTGGCGGTCCGTGGTTGTTGAGGCACAGCTGTGGGGACAGCTTCCAACGATTTACGTCTATGACTTGCCTCACTGGTATGTGAAGACTGCAGAGTGTGGGCAGCTTTTTGCCTCTTACTCCCTCTCCCCCTTTGAGCGCGCTCTGCAACCTCCTCATCCTCTTCTTCTTCTTCCTCCTCCTCCTCCTCTTCTTCCTCGTGCCTATGAGGATCTCCTTGTTCGCCCCATGTCGGATCAAGGACAACATCATCATCATCATCAGAAGAGACAGTTTCCCTATATGTGCCGAAAGAAACCTGCGGCCTTTTGGAGCCAGTTTGAATTGGCTCCTCTGGCTCAGAGTGTTCTGGCGAAAAGTAACTGGGGGGAAAGCCTGTGAACTGACTCTCTTCGTCAGATGGGTGAAACAACTGAGCATCTGAAGGAATGCTTGTAGCTCCGCCTCTCCAACACCTCGGTGAGACTCCTCTACATACTAGGAGGAACAGGTGTATCATGGACTGTTTGGGAAACCTGTAAGGCCTGTGTCTAGGACTGGAATGAAGAGGAAGTACAATCACTTGACTGGGTACTGGGCAGTGGGCAGGTGGCAGCAGTAAGAGCAGGAGGAGTAACACAGCCATACACACTATGGGCCTAATTTATCAATGAAATCCGTGCTCGCTGGTCGCGCGTACTTTCGCGCCGTTATATCGTGCCGGTTTACCGCGGGCTGGAGTCATATGTGCTCGTTCAGTCGCATCTCACTGCCAAGCCGGATGCTTGCCTTCATAACAAAATGGGCAATAGGGGTCGCACATCCGCCAATTAAAAAGAAATAAGTGATTATAAAATATGCTTTTTTCTTGGCGCACATACATGTTTTAAACATTTGAACAGCACAAACATTTATTTTTTAGGGCTAAGGGTAATATGTGTGCCATTAGAAAGAATGATTTTTTAGGGGAACAGTGACTTTTAGTGCAAGCTCACCAGTGTAAAGCTGCTGGAGATTCGCGGCTCCGGCTGCCAGCTCTTTCAGTTGCTGAATTGCGCGACGGCGTACAATTTCGGATCGCGAATACGAATGCGCAAGCGAGCTTCCGATTTTGCTTGATGAATCAGCCTCATTGTCTCAGGGCCTGCCGCTTCCTCCTCATGATATTACTGCAGCTGCCTGCCCACTGCCCAGTACCCAGCTCTAGATGCCAGACTAGACTCAGGCTCAACAGGGTCTTCTTTCCCCGCTTATTCCGCCAAGCCCGTTTCCTTTCATGTGGTTTTGTTACATAGTTGGTACGGATTGGAATCTCGTTGATCCATTCATGTCTCCGATAGCTACAGCTTCGACACTGTCCATATGGGTGATGGCCTCAACCTCTAATGCCGTCCTTGCTCCTTCTCAGGGCCCAACGCCTCCTCCTCATGCTGTAACTAATGCCGCCTGCACAGTTCCCAACTCTGCATGCCAGTTACCAAAGCGGTGCCCGCTCTGTCTCAGTGCCTGCCGCCTCCTCCTACTGCTGCTCTGCCTGTACTCTGAAGCCTGTGTATGGCTTGTAATGGAGCGGTGAAACCTGGTGGCTAATTTTTGGACCAGAGGAACCCCCTCATGTCCCTCTCTAGCTGTACTCGGAGACCGTGTAACATCCGGTATGTTCCCTTGGCCGCCCCATAAAGTGGCCGTGCCAGCAACAGAAAAAAGACTTCCTTATTTTATTTTTACTTGTACAGTGTTGTGCAGAGATGGGAGAGTCTTGACATGTCTTTTTAAATGTATTTATAGGCTGTAGAAGCTCTCCACCGACCCAAATAACAACCCGAATTTTTCCTCCATTGACTTTAATGGAGTTCGAATTCGACGTTCAACCACCCGAATAATTATGCATTATTCGGCCGAATAGCGGTCGAATCGAATAGCGACCTATTCGACCAACACTAACCACTACTTCCTCATCCGTGAAATTTATTTAGTGTATCCCATGGCAAAACAAACACAGAAACAAACAAGAAAAATGGAAAAGAAGAAAAAAAACAAATAAAAAAAAAAAAACGTAATTACCCTATTTATGTATTTTTATATTTTATTTTCATTCCTTCCTATTTTATTCATCCTCATCCCTTCTTTGGTGCATAATACTTTAATAACTAACCATTTAACCATTCCAAATCTTCTTAATTACCTCTACTTCCTCCTCAGTTAGAGTTATTTATTG
>NW_027321019.1:0-2511 GCF_032062135.1 Pyxicephalus adspersus | reverse complement strand
GGGAATGTTGTTTGAGTTTGCCATGACTGCCATGAACATTACTAACCAACCAGGAGCCAGATAGCTATTGTAAATATCAAACAATGTTCCCATTGGCTGGTGACTGTTAGAGGCAATAGTATTGGTAACAACCACCAGCCATTGGGAATGTTGTCCGCCATTTATATGAGCAACTGGGTTTGCAAAAGTTACTAACTAAGCTGTAGGCAGTTTTAGCCTGTGTGGGTTCACAGGTTCTTAAATGTTATAGAACCCATAATGAATTAAACAGGGGCTTGTTCTTTTTAGGGCAGTGGGTTATGTGGTGGAGCACCGCTGACCTTAGATCCCACAACTTCCTGCTCATCCTCATAACGTTGCTGCATCATTGCTGGCAGCACTGTGTCTCAGAGGTACTCTGGTCTGAATCTGGGCCAGGACTCTATCTGCATGGAGTTTGCAGGTTCTACCTGTGCTTGTGTGGATTTCCTCTGGGTACTCCGGTTTCCTCCCACATTCCAAAAACATGAAATTGGAATAACTGTCTTTGCCACAAATTTGACCTTAGATTGTATTAAAGACTGAGGTAGGGAAGTTAGAATGTGAGCTCCTTTGAGGGATAGCTAGCGACATGACTATGGACTTTGTAAAGCGATGCGTATAATGTTGGCATTATATAAATACTGTGTAATATTAATAATATTAAATACTGGTGCACAAATTGAAAAAACAATGAACAAATGAAAAACAAAGAAAGACTTTCTTGCAAACAGCAAATGCTGGATTCAGAATGGTGTGCCATGGTAATCCATTGTAAATGGCATTCAAACACAATCCAAAAACACACACCTAGGTTATGATACACCACAATGCACAGATGTGAATACTCATTGTGGTATTATTATTGTGGTATGGTATTATCAAAAATATTGCAGACGTGTTTTTTACCTTAAAATGAATATGTTGACATAGCTTAATAAACGTAAATGAATAAAAACACAATGGTGTGAATGGGCTCTGAAAAATAAATAGGGATGCAGGTTGCACATTGTGCAGTGAAGTCGGAGTACAATAAAGGAGTCTATACAACTATGCAGGACTAAAGGAAAGGCTGACGTTCAGCTATAAGTTCAAAAAATACACTGGTACGGGGTAACTTGTATTTCATATCAAGAGACCAAACCCCAATCAAGCTTTGCATCTTGTTTTGGAACAAGCTCAAGAATATGAAACAGAGAATGAGTTCCATCATGGTGAAGAATGGCTTTTTCTGCAGCCTGGAAAAAGCAGGCCATCCATCACATATTCCACATATTCTATTTCTTTCTTTAAGACAAAAGAGAACAATTGTTTCTAAGTGAATGTAATACATTACAAACATAGTATGCAATAATCATGATAATCATGGCAGATCTTGTAATCGCATACCTGACTTGTCTTCTATGGCCAACCTGTGAGCCAGTGGTGGTTGCCATGACAGCTTCCCCCTGGTTCTTTAGCCTGCAGAAGTATCGGCGTGCAATATCCAACAGGAACACATTCCAATAGGGGGGTCAGAGGTCAAAAGTCTGCACAGACATGGCTTTCCAGGGAGAATACAAAGACGTATAACCACCACCCATGTACGGTGAACTCAGCTGTACTTCAATCGCCACAGACAAAGAGATCTTCTAAGAAATGGTTGTGATACGTAACATATAGCACCTATAACCTTGCTATTTTTGCTTTATACTTATTCCACAGAAGAGACATTTCATGTGGAAACACAGCCCTGGCGGCTGAACAGAAGATTCCACGTCTCCAGTCTCCTGTGAAGTAGTTGCGCTCTCGTCTCTTTCCACTTGACAAACATCCTCCAGTTTCACAGCATGACCTCCTGTTCTAGAGTTTTCCCTTTATCTCAAACACTTCCTGCCTTTACTGCGCTGAATGCCCCTAATAAGGCTGATGATTGGCATGTGTTGTGTACACTGACATGTGGGAGGACACAGTACGGCACCGGCGCTGTCTCAGGTGTTCACCCTGTGTGGGGCGGGCAAGAAAAGAGACCAAAATAGTGCAACATTGAGACATGGCTGGAGCTTTAGAGTCAGGAGACACGGCAGAGATCAACCGGGTCAATGATACGTAAAATAGTTTGAAAACAGGACATCTCTCACTTAACAGCACAAAAACCCAAAATGAATGAGATTTATATTACTAAATCTATGTGTATCATTTATGATTGTCATTATTTCAAATAAAATACTGCCGTCATGTGCCTGTGAAGGTTCTCATGTGTCCAGGTCATTGTATATTTACTAGTAGTAACATTCAGCTGGACTACCTAATCCAACTTGGACAGGCTGTGAATAGGTTTTTATCTTTTTTTAACCTTTGTTGCATCACAGTGCTTGTGATTTCTTGTTACCTCTTTGCAGATTTTGTCTGTCTTCATGCATATGCCTCAGTGATTTCTGCACGGCATTTCGCAGGGTTTGTTAATGATGACAAAAATGGAGCATGGCTCCAAAATGGGCCTGATTTATTAAA
>NW_027321018.1:0-2513 GCF_032062135.1 Pyxicephalus adspersus | reverse complement strand
GACTAATTACTACACCTCCTGTCCTCACTGTTTCCAACAAAAGTATAAAAGTGTGCAAACTTTTTAAAGACCCCTGATAATTATAAGGGGGATTCGTGAAGACATAAAAGTAATTTTAAAGGATTATGTCAAAAGTTTGAGAAAGGCTGCACTAGTCTTTAATGTTGGGGGGTTGTTCATAGTAAGCTTATAGTAATGGGGTTGATGTGCCCACATTTTTAAAGCATTTTAAGAGAAACATGTTTTATGCATGTTGTTATCCGTGAAAAATAAGACTGCTGGGTGGGTGTCACTATCCTTTGTGATGTCACCATCCCTAGCAGACTCAGACCTTTCACTCAGGTAATATGCTATAGCAGCCCTTCTTACATATATAAAACAATTTTCTTTTAGGATTTCCACAACACCTGAAATCTTTTATCTGTATGGGGTGATTTAGAATGCAGTCTAGCTTTGAGTTACTTGGTGTTCCACTGCGTGGAAGTAATAGAAATAAAGGCTTCCATGATGAATGCTATTAGAATAATGAACCATGCTCAATCTTCACGTGATGAAGCTCAGTAGTGTATGCTGAGTGTCAGTGCAACGTACTTGTAGGCAATTTGGATAATACAAAACAACCATAAAAAAAACAAACATCTGTCTGGTCTGCAGGTTCTCATTTATCTGAGTTCTGCATAACATTATCCTGATCATTTCTCAGGCTGGCAGAGTTCCCAGGAAATAGAACAAAAAAACACAGACACCTGAGGTTAACATGGGGGATGTTTTCTTTCTCTTGGTTGGAGATGGTAAGACATTGGGGTTGATTTGTTAAATTAATTTAGGCTGTAGGGATAATTCACTTAGCTTAGTAAATAAAGTAAGTAAAAATTGTGTTTTTTTTAAAACACAAAGCAGAGTTATGTTTTGTACATCACAACCAGTTTATTGTGCATGTTTATGTTCTGTTTCATAACCTTTATTTTGTAATTGTCTGTAAACGGATGAAAAATACTTATATTTAGAGGTGTGGTGTAGGGTACAGGACACCTGTATGAAGGCTGCCATTAGTGATCGCCTATTATTATTAATATTATTATTATTATTATTAATTATTATTAATAATATGGGGAATGGGCTGTCTCTGTTTTTGATACTTTGAGTGGCAGTCCTTGAGCAACAATGCAGAATTAAGCCAGAATTACTCTTCTGCATATTCTGGGTTCACATCACAGGAAGTTTTCAATCTGTTGATTCTGCATTACAGCAAAATTATTCGCTTTTTAAGGAGGGTGGAGGAGCAAAGGCATTGGCAGCATTCGTATTGTCCATACAGGTCTGTTTTAATAGCGGCAGTAAAAATAGACCTATGGAAAGCCAAGTAGCGAGGAGTATATTTATGTGTGAAATGTATTAATGTGCTACTTGTTTTATACAATAATGTTATCCAGCATTTTGCTTTCCCGTATTGTGATGTTTGTAAAGCTCTAAATGACATAATGTACCATAGAGTACTCGGCAGGGCAGCGTCCGGTGCTGCTCTTGGTGATGTCCAAGTCCCTCTAGTGGCAATCTGTTCATTTTGCTTTCTCATATTTTTTTTCCCTTTCTCACAGCTTATCTTCTGGAAGCCAAGAAACTTACACAGTCTGAGCAGGTAAGATCTATCAAATGTATGATGACACAGAATCCTGCGTGAAACTTTCCCTGTGTGCAAGATCTTCCTGTATTAAAGACCAGTCACTGCTCTGTCTTTTTATCCAGGGTGACCAGTCCTCTATCCATCCTTCAGTAATTTTCTGGAGGCAGCCTGTTGTGAGTGAACCTGCTGGGTCCTTCCTACAACCCTGCTGTCTGTCCAGGTTTTGTGCAGCACACTAAATATGTCACTTCTTCAATTATATTTTGCAATAACTGCAAAGGCATTTGGTGCACACAAAATTAGTTTATTTCTTTTGTGGCTACTGGGCGAGATGGTTAATGAATGTTTCTGAGCATACAGTTAAGCTTTAAAGCAGAAAGTACAACAAATAATACATATAACTACTTTATATGCATTTAAAGAAAAAAGTTGATATGCAAACCCTGTGCCCAATCCTTGCACAAAGTGAATGTCTGGTCCAAGCTTGTGGGGAGGACAGTAGAGAAATCATTGCTTTTTTTCCTCCTGGTCCGTTTTTTTTTTTTTTTTAATCTTATATCCCAATAAAAAAAAGGAGGCACAGGTATAGGATGAGATTCATATCTAAGGCATGAGAACATGCCATTTGTTTACATACGAGATGTACTTTGTATGTGAACCCTTAACATGAACTCTTATCTCGTTCCTTTTGGTCCCTTTTCCTAGTTTTGTCTGTTCTCTACAGAACACCTCCCTTATTTTGAATGAGTGGTGTTTTGTAATTTAACATTCTTTTAAGATGACAAAGCCTTATAGATACAATAGAACAGGTGACTCTTGCTTTCCTAGCACATGATTTGTGCTATTGGCATGACCAGCAAAGAAAAAGGGGAAAATAGCTTGAAAAAAA
>NW_027321017.1:0-2514 GCF_032062135.1 Pyxicephalus adspersus | reverse complement strand
TTGTTATTTAAATATATGGACAAATGTAAACTTTAAAATCTCAGCTTCTGTTTTAACAAACATTGTAGTTCGCTTTGTACTTTGAGTTGGCCTAAATTTATAAAATATATTCCCTAGGAAACATGCAATAAACAATGCATGTCTTCTGTGACTTATTTGTTTAAAAAATATTTATGGGTCCCTTATTTCTTACTGTTTATAACTGCAGACGGAAATGTTTTATATCCAATAAACAAGGTCTTCTCCAAAGCTCTGTGTGAAAAATATTCTCCAGCAGTCACTTTCCAGGGGCTCTGGATAATTCATGCTCAGATTGTGGTGTTGAAGTACTGATTGTGTTGTGAATTTTATTGTATAACATAGATTGTGATTGTGTGTTTTTAGCTGTTTGAGAACATTCAATATACGTGTGTACATGCACATTTGAATTTATATTCTTCTTTTTGATTTCTGGCACATCTGCCAGCACGCATATTAGAAAGGACATACCATACTGCTGTTTATCAGACACCCCCTCATTATTAATATAGAGACTCTGCTGCTGACTTTGGATAATATCCAGAGTCAACTCATTCTGAAGAAAACATAGTAAAGTGTCTGAAGTTGCATGTAACCATAGCCATTGTGCTACTGTTAGAATAAAAGATATGCCAATAAAAATAACCACAGAAAAGATGATAAAAAAGTACAAATGGGATAATAATACATGTGCAAATATTGATAGGCTTTATATAGAATGGTAATAGGTATTGCATATTATACACCAACACTACCAAAACACAAAAACAAAAAGAAAACAATGTAATAATTTGCTAGCAGTAAAGGTAACAACCAGCTGCTATGGTAACAACTTTAACAAATATCTTGCTGAACACTTTGAGAATGGTGTTTGCCAGAGGTGTTACTGCCCCTAACAACCAATATCCAATGAAAATTCTGCCCACAGCAAGCATAGTAACCAGACAGATGTCTGGCTTCTAATGTAAATAGAAGGCAGCATTTCTATTTGCTAGTGGTTGTTAGGGGAGGTATCAACAACAAAGTTTGCTCAGCTTGTAGTGAACTGCAGTTGGGCCCATGACTAGTGACAAAACTCATTGTCCTGTACCTCAGTTTTGATACTGTAACATAGCATATGTGCTGGTACACTGACATACCGTACTTATATAAAACTATGTTATAACATTAATATTATTATTATTATTATTATTATTAATAAACTGTATTTATAAAGCAATGACATAATATACAGCGCTGTACTTTAACAGGGGTTGCAAATGACAGGTAGATATAAGCAATAACACAGGAGGAGAGGACCCTGGCCAAAAAAGCTTACAATCTAAGAGACTGCTTTCTCCTGATTTGGACTACAGAATATCTCCACTGCTCCCCATCTCCATTAGGCTGGCTACACGCAGGCAATGGTTCTCGTCCGATAATCGGCTCAGGGCTGATATCAGACGAGAATTGTGCGTGTGTACAGCGCTCATCGTCCATCATCCGAACGACCGTCCCGGCGGATTCATGGACAATGGACGACGAATAATCGTAATGGAAGTGAAGGGGGAGAAAGCGCAGCGGGGTGCCGCTATGTGGTTCTCCCCCTCGTCTCTGCATAGAGCAGAATGGTGCTGTATGTGCAGCACTTGTTCATGCATCGTGCAGAAAGGATTGTGAAAGATCCTTTCCAAGGACAAATATTGCGTGTGCGTACATAGCCTAACATGGTGATAATATAACAGCAACAGAGGGGAATTATAACAATAGTGACACCTGTTCTAGTTACAACTGGCTAAAAAAGGATTTCTTTGTTTTCACTATTTGTTGTGTCTATGGGATAGCAAGTGACAGTAATTGTTCCAAACTGGATACAAGGAACAGAATACCTAACAAGTTTTTTTACCAAATAATTTAGGAAGTTTATGTCCAGGTATAAGTTAATAGATTTCAATTGGTGCATTTAGAACAAAATGATAGTGCATGCAAATAGCCTCCCCCCTCGGGCAGTTATACATCACCTCAGCTAAAGTGACAGTGTCACTAATAAAAAATACAGAAGTTCAAAGTGTAACAGGCGGCATACAGGCAACTCTCTAACCTTCAACACATTGGATTTTATTTATTAAAGCTCTCCAAAACTGGGGAAGATAGACTATAATGGGAAAACTTGGGTGATACAGCAAACCTGAAACCTGGAATGGATCTAGTCCACCATTGAAAACATTTGCCAGCTAATAGAAAAATTATTTTTTTTTTTAGAAATTGACTCCAAATTTGCTGGATCTCTCAGGTTCTCCAATGATAGTCTATTTAGTTGCTACCACTACCAGGTGTTTGCAACAAATTCTGCATGTTCAAACTTTGTAGGTATGGCTAATTTATGTGCTAATTCATTTACCGTATTTTTCGGACCATAAGACGCACTTTTTTCCCCCTAAAGTGGGGGGAAAATCAGGGTGCGTCTTATGGTCCGAATGCATATTTTTTTACTTACCTGTATCCCCGCCGGTCCCC
>NW_027321016.1:0-2514 GCF_032062135.1 Pyxicephalus adspersus | reverse complement strand
TAATTACATGTAATTTTAAATGAAGTCATGGCATGGCAGGACTTATTCAAGCTTTAGCGCACTGCAAGATGCAGGTACCTTTTGACAAGATAATTCACATGCATTAATGCCAAGTGTATTCAACCGTATCATACAGGGATACATGGATTAGTATAAAGAAGAATACATTGCGTATTACATATGTCAACACTACTTTATAATACACACAAACTAAACCCACCAAAAATGTGCTGCAGAACAACTACCCACCTCATGAATCTTCTCTGAAATATTCAGCGAATTTACAGCAAAAATTACTTCCCGTGCTCCAATATACAAAACATCCTTGTCTTCACTCAGTAACAGTGTAGAGTAATTATAAACTCCTTGCTCTTGGAAATGAGTTAAACGTATTTCTACAAAAAGAAAAAACAAGGTATTTTTTTAAACTGGTAATTCACATTGCTTATGCAACCCAACCATGGATATATCTCTAGTGCTCATAACAAGGGTCACAATTACATGCCCAGTACCAGTAAGTTTCTATGAAAAATGACTATCTACATTTTTACGTACATTTCTATACAACATTCACAAATTTAATTTTGCAAAATCTGGCTGTTTTCAACTAGGGTTGTTTTGAGCAGATAAATTGAAAATAAGCTACACTGGAGCTCTGCAGACTATACAATGTTTTGTGCTTGTGTGTGGTTTTCATTAGAATAAGCAAGGTTTCTTATCTGGTCTTATGGAATATGAAAGGCAGTAAACACTGGGTGACATGTCACGACAATTTGCATTTACAAAAAAAAGGTTGTCTAAATTAAACAACATGAAAAAAAGAAGTTTTACAAAATGGAGAAACCGTACTGAAAGGGGAACTGTGAATGGCTGTTTTTTAAGAACATTTAAAACAGGGTTAAATAATCAAAACTAAAAATATACATAGTTTATATAATATATATCACACACACATACACACAGGGAAATAAGTATTTGATTCCCTGCTGATTTTGTACGTTTGCACTCTGACAGAGAAATGACCAGTCTATAATTTGTAATGGTAGGTTTATTGTAGGTGTGGGAGACAGAACAAAATAACCTTTAAAAACCCAGTGCTCAAAAGTCAGAGCTTGATGTGCATTGTAATGAGTGAAATAAGTATTTGATCCCCTATCAACCAGCAAAATTTCAGGCTCCCAGGTGTCTTCACTGTATGCAGGTAACAAGCTGAGATTAGAAGCACCCTCTGTAAGGGAGTGCTCCTAATCCAAGCTTGTTACAGTACCTGTATAAAAGACACCTGTCCACAGAAGCAATCAATCAGAATCCAAACTAGCCACCATGGCCAAGACCAAAGAGCTGTCTAAAGATGTCTGGGACAAGATTGTAGACCTACACAAGCTCTGACTTTTGAGCACTGGGTTTTTGAGGGTTCTTTTGTTGTTATTCTGTTTCTCACAGCTACAATAAACCTACTACTACAATTATAGACTGGTCATTTCTTTTTCAGAGTGCAAACGTACAAAATCAGCAGGGGATCAAATACTTCTTTCCCTCACTGTACAACAAACTATTACCAATAACCAATACACACATGTAATTTACAAACATATATTACACTGGAAAAAGCTAAAAACAAGTATACAAAGCAGAGACACATAGATAAAGACTATACCAATATAGTGGTAACGTATCTTTTTACCTGTTTGTCGCCATGTGATTCTGGGCGCTGGAAAAAAGGTTGCAGCTGGCAGAACAAAACACAGGAACATACACAGAAAGCGCACAAACGCCATGCTATGAGGCAGATGATCCAACAGTTCAGGTGCCAAAGGATGTGGTCTAATAGCTGTGCCAAGAAAGAGGGAACCAACCGCTGAGAATCATGTATGGACCGCTTGCTTATAGACTGGAAGACATTGTAAGGTCAGATCCAAAAAATGTGACTCTGAGCAAGGGTTTTCCGTCTTTATGAATCATCTGAAACAAAAAAAAAAAAAAGGAACCTTTGGTCAGACACTTCCTATACTCTAGAAAAAAAAAACGAACAAAGAATACAATCTACATCCCCACAGGGAGTTCATTAAACATTTCTATCTCACTACAGTAATTATTAATAAGGTGATCATAAAAAAAAAAAAAATCAGTCATACCTAACCATCTTGAGACCTAAAGACTGTTTTTGGGTGCAAATTTGTGTAGGCTTTCCTTCTCAAGGTTACTGGAACCTTTTTTTTTGCTAGGAAATGTACCTCATGTGGTCATTTATTAAATTATAAATACCTACATGTAGACAGCAGTTTTCTTCTTAAAAATTATGTAATAAAACTGTTTGGATGGCTGAAATTAAAAAAAAAAGCAGGACTGTGTTATCTAAAACTATATTATAATCATGAACACATTTAAGTATATACTGTAATGAGCAAGTGGCTTTCTTCTGTGTTCATTTATTAAAAGCCTTTTCCTTTTTCCCTGAATATATGGAAAAAAATTGTACATATGTATAGACACTTTTAAACCTTAACATGTTTT
>NW_027321015.1:0-2514 GCF_032062135.1 Pyxicephalus adspersus | reverse complement strand
TATATATTAATTACATACCTATTTTACACTCTGTACTTTAATATTGATTCTGTAATTTTATGCCAATTTGTTATTTTCTTGGATCTTGGATTTCTATAGAAGAACAGAGTTGATTTTGGTCCCTAAGCATTAAATTCCCAAAATATCATTCTATAGTCTCATGGATGTGCTGATTCTCATTCTTTGTCCAATCGGCATGCTAGGGAGCATGTTCTTGACCAAGCTTTGTTACTGTTGCATTGCAGATTTTGGGTCTACCTGTGCTGTTTGAATCCCAAAACTAGTTGAACAGAAGTACAAATTATTTTGCAGATAACTCCCATGTATAAATTTCATCCATGTATTTATTCTTTTGCCCGAAGTTTAGCGGTAAATATCTGTTACATTTTCACTGCAGCATAAGCAGCAAGCAAATCTCAAATGATTTGGAGTTTGACCTGTTCTTTAATTGTGTATTTTTGCAGCAGGAAGGTGTATGACTCTAACACAGTCTAATCACTGAATGTTCTGAGTGATAGGTAGCTACAATCATATTTACTAAACTACGTTTCACCACTGCTTGCTCCTGGGAATAATTCAAAGTATGTTGCTGTGTTCATGTTATGCTTCAGTGCAGGCAGAAAACAAACATAATTATAGTGCTGTAGATATGTGTAAAGTGTTTACTTGCTGTATCTCGTTCCATTGCAATATGTTGGAAGCTGCTGACAGCTTTTCTCTCCTCATTACTGCACACAGACTGTGCCGGATTGGCACTAAAGTGGTGGGTGGAGGTCCAGTGGTTCTCAATTTTTAGGGGATGCCCAGTTTTATGTATGGACTTTCTGATACGAAACTGAGCCTGTTCCAGCAGGAATATAGAAAAACATTTGAAAAACTTCCAATAACTGGGCCTGAGATGAACAGAGAGAAGAATAAACATGCAGTTAGGTTAACTGGCTTCCACCCAAAACTGATCTTGGACTGAAATAAAGACATATGACTGAGGGACAGCCAGTGTCATGACTATAGACCTTGTAAAGGGCTGTGTAATATGTTGGCACTATATAAATACAGTGTAATAATAATTATAATAATAATATTATTAATAATAATAATAATAATAAAGTAATTAGTTATTTTGGTTATTATTATTATTATTATGATTATTACTAAACAGGTTTTTATAGCGCCAACATATTCTGCAGCGTTGTACATTAAATAGGGGTTTCAAATGGCAGACAAATACAGACAGTGACCCAGGAGGAGAGGCCTCTGCCCCAAAGAGCTTACAATCTAGTAGGTGGGAGAAGTAGCATACAATAGGATGGGAGATATGTAGTGGTGGGAAGTAGTGATGGTTTCAAATGACAGAAGAAGACGGGTAGGCAAGTTTGAAAGAATGAGTTTTCAGTGCTCTGTTAAATGAGTAGAAAGTAGGAGCAAGCCGGATAGGACGAGGTAGACCATTCCAGAGAGTTGGGGCAGCTCTAGAAAAGTCTTGTATCTGTCCGTGTGATGAGGTTATGAGTGAAGAAGTCATTAGTCATTAGAGCGGCAGGGGGAGTATTTTTTACCAGGTCAGAAATGTAAGTGGGACAAGAACTGTGTAGGGATTTGAAGGCAACTCATATGCTTTATTTTTCTTTTTTTAATGTAAATAATTAGGATATTGAGGTATTTTTTTTTTTAATAATGACAGGTCTAAAACCCACCCAAAGAAGAAAAACTCCAAAAACCACTTTAATTTTACCTTCAATTTCAACATACTGAACAATTGATGCAATGTGCTGAGTTTACACGCAAATTACAAATGCATGATACAAAATATATGGTTTGCTCATTATTTGCACAGAGATTATTGGTATTTATTGAAAGCTAATAAATAATTATGCTTTATTGTAAATTTATACACTGACATTGACATCATTTATCTAAGGTTCTCCAATTGTAATGCTTCCTGACTGTTGCAATCACAGATATGTCTCTAATGGCTTTTTTCTTCTACTATTAGTGAGTTGATGCTAGCGTCAGAATAACCTGGCCCCAACTGGTACAAAAAACTGCAGTCAAGTATTTAAAACCTCTGGTTAGGTTCACGTTGATCACTGAGACTTTTTTTATGCAAAAAGTGACTTTAGTATTAAAGTTATGTGCGGCCCCACCTTTTCCCACTGCCTGCAACGGAAAAGCCAAGAGGCTATAAAATGCAAAGAGTAGTATAACATGTGAAGGCTGAAAAGCTGGAACAAATAGTGACTTTAGAAACACCTCTGGAGCAGGCTGATTCAATCAGGGAGCATTGAAATGGAACTGGATTTTGGAAGCCATGTCAAAAAAAGGACTAGACTGGTCTCCAGTATTTCCACAAGTCTCCTCTCAAATGCTCTTTCCCCACTACTTACCTACTATGTCTTGTTCTGTACAGTGGCAGCCATTATTTAAAGGTAGGGTTTAGCTTCCTCATGTAAGATCCTCCAGCAAAGACAACGGTGAGCACAATACTGGCACAATCATAATTACTTTAAATCTCCT
>NW_027321014.1:0-2515 GCF_032062135.1 Pyxicephalus adspersus | reverse complement strand
CCCTGAACCAAATTAATTGAAGCCTCCCCATTTACATCAGTCATGGATGCAGAATCAAATTACACCGGAATAAACAAGCTCTTGATTACATTTAACACTTGCAGATTTAATACAAGAAGCAAATTATCTTCTACTGCATTACAGCTTTACCGACTCTCTGACGCTTACCAATCCGTGTGATCAGAGTACCAGCAATGCTTATATGGACGTTCAGCAATAGCAGAGGAGTTTCTGAAAAACTAAATACCCTTCTATCCATTAAAGGTCTACATTTTCCATTGAATCCAAGTCATAATCTGTTTTTAATTTTTTCCATATTTTCCTTCATGCCCTATAAACCCAGCTACAATTTCAATCCAAGATGGCAAATGGAGTTTGATTTGCATCTACAACAGTCACCAGTATATTCTATCAGAAGCCCATGTGGCGGAGTGAGAAATCAGAAGAGAAAACTGGAAAACATTGTTATACTGTAACTTGACATGCATTAAAAGTCTTATTATTGAAAAGTGCAAACCTCTGAAATAATAGTGGTAGATTGTTTAGTTATTGGGTTTAGATGTACATTAAAGCTTAATCAAAACAATATGATTTGCTACTGTAATGTTTCTCAATCCTTGTGTAGTACATTTGTATATCTGGTACAATGTTCCGAGAAGAAGGTTGCCCCTTGGAAGAATTAGATTTGCTACTGTAATGGTTCTCAATCCTTGTGTAGTACATTTGTATATCTGGTACAATGTTCAGAGAAGAAGGTTGCCCCTTGGAAGAATTAGATTGTGGATTACTCAGGTATGGGGTATTTTAAACATTACCAAAAAAAAAGTCCAAATGATATTTCCAAAATCAGACAAATGACATAGAATAAGCACCTAGGGGCACAAGTTTCCTGGCCCAATTTTAGGCACCAAATGCCATTATTGACTCACTCAGATCAGCACATGATGCTCCCACAGGCCATACAACAGACAATATTGAAGTACCCCAGCTATGACAATCCCGCCATAGTTCACGTTAGAGATTTCATTATACGCAATTTAGACAGCTGAAACTGATCACATGGATGAGAGGTTTCAATTAGAAATGTCTGACTGTTTTTGACCTTGACTGATCGAAAATGACTTCCTGCATTTTGTCTGAACAGCATGGATAAACAGATGTACTAAAGCAAGACAATAAAAGCAAGCTAGAATTATTCCAGAGTATTCCCCTCCCATTTGCTTTGGGAGATGACCTATATACCGTATATAACGATCTGGTCCATCATTACACCGGAGGGGAGAGGAGGAGGAAAAACACTCATGTGAAAATGGTAAATACTTTAATGAAAAAATGGCCAAAAGATGATCAATCCACTCACTTGGCCAGAATGCCCTTAGAATAAAAATGAGTCAGGATAATTAAAAATATAGATTGCAGCAGATGTGATAACTTTACTAGCAACACTAAAGAAGAGGAAGCCCATCCATATAAGCAAACAGATACCTCCCCACTAGACTTGGGTTGGCCACAAACAGGTTGGATATATTTTCATAATTATTAGTCAATGCATTTAAATGACCATAGATAAAATGTTGATTTGACTTTTGTAAGTCATATAATATTAGGATAACTGGTTCTTTTATAAATCTTTTAGATGAGCAAATAAAAAAAAAGGACAGAAAATAAAGTCAACTCCTACAGTTTCTCACCCCAACCTGATCACAAAATGCTAATGACTAACCTCCAACAATCTAAAACGTGGTCAAACCTCTTGTGTTTAAATCTTCAGTTAACTAACTTCTACTTTGTAGCTTACTCCAGGTATATTTGGTTTTATATACGTATTTGCAGAATTCTTTAGACCAGTCACTGAAGTCTCCTTTACTCTGGGCTTCACAGTCCTTACCAGTTCAGACACGGTGAGAATTATTATTAGACATGCTGGTACCTTAAACCTTGGTACCATAAATAGAATACCCATGGTAATGTCCCCTCAGCAGGTGTGCACTTGATGCCCAGCACTCTCAGTATGTTTTCAGTCATCTAGATAGTGAGAAAATAGGAGCCAGGCTTGTGACATCTTGTAGAAGAGAGGGGGTAGATCCAGCAATGGCAACCCTTTTTTTCTTGACTGGTTTCCTTTGAGAATGAGGAACGTGATAAACTACATCCTTATAAAAATGCATATTTAACTGTATTTTGAGAAATTAGAACTGGTTCCATTGTACTCTGAGAAACCAGCCAGTGGGCCAAGTTGCAATTCAATTTATACTGCGCAATAATCTCATTTGTGAACTAGAAAGAAAGACTTACAAGTGTATTGAATCATTTACTAAAGTTGTATTATTCCAAAAATATTAACCCTGAATCTGCACTCGAGGTATAAGTGTTACCTAAAATTTCCCAAAATCGCATTTATCATTCGAAGATTTTAGATCCAGGTATACCAACACTACACATTTAGAAACCTGGAAATGTCACGTATTCAGTTACTGCCATGCTAATTCTGCCAGATAAAAGCGCCATCAGAATG
>NW_027321013.1:0-2516 GCF_032062135.1 Pyxicephalus adspersus | reverse complement strand
AGTCTGTCATTTGCAATCCCTATTTAATGTACAGCGCTGCGTAATATGTTGGCGCTATATAAATCCTGTTTAATAATAATAATAATAATAATATTCAACAGTGCAATACTTTTTGTTCGTAGAAGAAGCTTGTAGTGCACAAATCAGTAGATGGTTTATTTATTTCATGCTTATTAGAGAAAAAAGCAAAAGTGCAGACTTATTAGTTGCCAAACCCCATTCACACAAAGTTAACAAGTGATAGGAAATTAAAAAAAAAGGATGTTTTTTTTTTGATTGGCAAATCTATTTGTATTCATTGTTTACAACTTTAGATAAAAAACCGATACAAAGTAGTAAGGTATTTACATACAAGTTAGGTATTTAACGAATGGTCCAGCCCCATTAAGACATCACCGTTAGCTGTACATTAGAATCCCTAATTTTATAATCATATCTCACATGTGAGAAAAGGCACCAAACACCTCCTAGACTGACATGTTTCGCCTACTGGCTTTTTTGGGGGTATTTGTTGAGGACTCTTAGCTACAAAGTAAGCAAGAAAGAAAGGAGAAGGGTATTTTGTGTTGTTTCAGTAATTTATCTGTATTCATGTGTTTTCCAGATAGGTTAGGCAGAGACATGTGATGTTTCATCAAGAAGTAATAGGCCTACTTTGACCAGCAGATGGAAACTGACCATTAGTTGGCTGAGACTTACTGATCCTGCTTTTTCAAGACTGTCATGAGACTGGGCAATCAGACATTCATTACAAATAAAGATGTCACAGGTGATACAACAGTGTAAAATTGGTCAGCAGCAGGACACTAATAATGAGGAGGATTTACAAGACCGCAAGTGATACAGCAGTGTAAAACTGGCCAGCTGTAGGACAATTTTATATAGCAAGGCTAGGCCAAAACGGACTGGAGACAAATCACAAGCTGAGATTTTACTATACAAATCTAAACAGATGCAACATCTGCAACACCTTTCATTAATCTAGAAAGGTTTCCACAAGAATTTAGAATGTGTTTGAGGGCATTAGTGCCAAAAGAGCATTTTTAGTAGCAAGGACTGGTGCTGGCTAAAAAGGCCACTTAAACTCAGACTCAATCCTGCTTCTTTGCTGACTGATCTTCAGCTCTGCACCCAACCTGACTTGTATTTTGGGTTAAATATGGCAACCTGGATTATACCTTGACCATGCTTTTGGAATTTTGTTGTCCTTATCTGGAATCTGTATTATTGTTGATGACCTTTGCTTGTTCCTGAACCGGCTTTATCTCCTGCTTAGTACCACACATTGCCAACTTCTTCCTGTGACCTGACCTGCCTCTGATCTGCTTTCCTGTACCTTGTATACCGGCCCTCTACCAACCTAGCTTTGATTCCCAATACTGGCATGGTGTCCAGTGCTAGCTTTCATCAAAATTGGACCAATGGGGCCAGATTGGCAAGAAAAGCTACCCATGACACCTTGGACATCCACCAGGTATATAAAAAATCCTTTTCAAAACTGTTCCCAGGAGGTTGGAAGCGGACAGCTGTCTTGTACCTTTTGTGGAAATAGCTGAATATAACAATTTGGGGATTAATCTACTTACCCTTGTATATAATTCTGGAATTTGTTTAGGGCATCATAGAACCTTGAACTCCTTTTTTAGAGGACACCCATGCTAACCACTTGTTAACCACCTCTCATCATACTGAAAGAAATAAAATTGTAAGGACTTTTCATCTTTATCTTGCCTTTGTACCTTCGTACATGAAATACAAGATTACAGATCGGCACTTACCCAGTTGATTGCCATTAGTTAAAATATAAAGTTCTTGGCCAGGACATTGGCCAGGTGATCAAAGTCATCTTCTTTAAGGCAATTATTCCTTTTATCCTTGGCTGCCTACAGTTGTTAAAAATAAGGTAATATTTCGTATGAGTATCTTGGCTCCCAATGTGGAGACGGGTTTCAGTGGCACCAGACTAACTTATCTTATGTGGAGCAGTAAAGAGTAGATGTCCCATTATTTCATTTATTGACCTAAGTGTCTCCACAGCACTGAAACTTTACAGCCTCTGCTCCTTATCACTCCATAACTTCATTTCCCTGCGCTCGGCCGAAAAAAAAAATACTGTCCTATATTTCACCTTCTTTTTCATTTGCAGCAAAATAGAATATTAAAGACCTTAATGATGATGTAAGTGCACATTTTAATTAAGAGCCTTGACATTCTTCCATTTCCTCTATGGGTGCAGAAATACTCAATTAGCACGGCCAAATCAAAGATTTTAAAAATAAAAAAAAAAATTAAAATGGGCCTCAATTAGTACCTTTTCTCTTTGCTTAACTACACATATATATCAGTCTCATTATCACCCGGGGAACAAAGCAAAGCCGGAATGTTGTAATGAGAATGTGATGGAAACATTTAATTGTATAGAGACAAAGGTGACAGGTTTGAAGTGGCCCAAATGACAAAGAAAATTGGAGAGAGATAAAAAGATAGATAGATAGATAGATAGATAGATAGATAGA
>NW_027321012.1:0-2516 GCF_032062135.1 Pyxicephalus adspersus | reverse complement strand
GTCTCTATCCTTCCCTGTGAATAATGCCAGAGCCCCATCAGACACAAATCTGACTTATCCCAGAGTGGAAACTCAACACAAATCAATTAAAGTAAATGGAAACCCCATTTCGGTGTCTGCTGCTCATTCCGTATCATAAACATTTGCCATTTTTCACATTTGTTTTATAGATAACATTTTTATGAGTCTGTCAATGGACCAAATTCATATCTTCGTCACTTCTTGGGGTGTGGGGTTTCTGATAGGGACATCAGTGGTCCGTGCTTGCTTAATAAGAGTTGAAATGAACGGGTGACAACTCAACAGCAGAATAGTAAGACACGGGCAGAGCGGTGTCACCTTATATTAGCAAGTGCCGTGAAATGGATCTTTATAAAAGGGATATTATTGTAAACAATTAATATAAATTTCAAATTGAATTTGAAATGACTTGGTTTAGTTTATATGAAATATAATGGTTGGGTTTGTAAGCAGAAATTGCTTATACAATGGTGAGCAAAGTGTTGTTGCAGAATATAATGAACACATGCACACCCGTCTTTCTTTTCCCTTTACCCCTTCCCCTGCTATAGGGGAGGAATACTTACCCACGTGCCCCATACAAGTGTCTGAATTCTGTAGGCAGTGTTAGTTATACTTTAGGTAAGCGTGCTTGCACGATCCTCAACACGGAATACCGGCACAACCACTGCACTTTATTTAACCGAAACCATGATGATCCTATCAATAGACAAGAGGAAAAAAATCTATAAAACCCTTTGTAGATTATGAATTCCTGAAATGGACGGATTTACAAAAGCGTCACCTATATGGCCATATGTCCTCCCAAAGATACAGCAGATGCTTCTCTTTTGATGTAATGGAGCAGGTGGGCTCAGAGCGTAAGCGCGTTAGTTGCATTTACCGATTTGATGATCCTTCAAAGAAACAGATTTGGGTTCTATGTTTAGAAGAAATTTATATATTGATATCACTATGTAGAAATGGGCACCAGAGGAAAACCCTTTAAAAATCCTGCATCCTGGCGTACCCAATTGAATATTAAAGCCAGAGTTTGGACTGCCATTAGCAGAGGCAACCCAAGCATTTGGATGTTGGGGTACAGCAAAGAGTACACATTTGGGCACAGGGTCCCTTTAGGTTTTCCTTGGCCTTTCAAGTCATATGGCCAAGGCACCACATGCACCGCCAATGACATTGGTAAAGTGCCGGAATTCCAGCAGATGTGATAAATCCTTGACAAAGCTGGGGGAGGCCTTCTCCACCTGTCAGTGCTTGCAGGGTTAATGCAAATGGAAAGAGTTGAACAAAGCCGAAGGTGGATTTCTCGAATGCTTATTAGCGAGCACCAAACCACCTTGGGATCCTTCTCTCTCTTTTTTTTTGGGCTTCCTTCCAAACTTGGCTGTATGAAAGGTGTCTAGTTAAAAAGCGTATACAGCAAATTAAATACATTATTGTGATAATGGGTTGACATGAAGTACAGGTCCATTAGACTTATGACAGTTATAGAAAAGCGGAGGCCTGCACCCTGTTCGGTCGTCGTCTTTGATATTCATTCAATCCAGCGCCAGGTCCAGGGATTCGCAGAATTAAGTGAAGGGTCATTATACTTTAAACACCGTGGAGAAGCCTAGATTGGCAATTAAGCAGCACTCTCTGACACTCGCCGATGCCACCCTGTGACCCCCTTTCGATTGAGATGTTGGAGCTTGGGGCCCTCAGCATGCTAAATTGGTGAAAGGCACTTCTCCTGACGAGGGCAACGCTGAAACCGTCTGCCTTCAAAGAGAAGCCACATCATGTATTAACCATAAAGTGGGCGCATGCGGGAGGGAAAAAAAAGAGACCCAGGACCTCAGCTCAGGGAAAGTGAAAGCCCCTTACAAAGGACACGGCGAATGTAGAAACCCAGGTTTTCAGCTAATGGAAGGTTGAAGCCCCTTGCAATGGACATGGCAGGTCTAGAGTCCCAGGAACTCAGCTTATGGAAAGTTTAAGCCCCTTGCAATCATACCGCAGGTTTAGAGACCAAAGAAAAGTGCAGGGATAATGAGAACATAGATCTTGTTGTATTGGGATATTTTGTTATGTGTTTGCTCATTACACACACATGTTCTGCTTCCTGCTTAGTAGTGCTGTGCAGTGATTGTTCTTTACTAAACTGACTGGACAGAATTACAGTTTTTTAGCAGGTCAGACAAGAAGTCACCTTGTAGATGCAAAGTGTATATTCTCTGTATTACTGTTATGATTGCTTTCTGAGGGGGTTTATCCTACACCCCTGGTCATCGCATACTAAATTCTACAGTATTTTCAGAACAAAGTGGGATGTATATGACAACAAGCCAAGAATTTTGTCTTGCTTCTCATGTTGGAATTTTTGAACGCCATTGATATCAGCGGGGAGTGCAGTGTGTGTGGGAATTATATTGCATTGATTTGTAGAAATGTTTGTCCTCCCCCTTTCATTCATGTTTATTCTGACAATTTACACAGCTTTCTCTCCTCCAGAT
>NW_027321011.1:0-2517 GCF_032062135.1 Pyxicephalus adspersus | reverse complement strand
GGTAAGATATAAATTTTACCTGAACATTATTAGGAATAAAAAGCTTTTTTTTAATTGAATTGTATTGAAATGTTCAGTACAAATAACTTTTTACATTTTAGAATTACATCCTTAGAGATCCTTAATCAAGGTATGTAAGACCTAAAATAAATTTTGATGAGTCCAAATCTTTGGGCAAGGCTGTACTAAGCATGTTTCAGCAATACTTCTGATAGGGTCTATTAAAGGAACTTGTCGTTGTCTTCTAGATTGTAAGCTATTCGGGGCAAGGTCATCTCCCCTCCTGTGTCCCTGTCAGTATCTGTCTGTCATTTTTAACCCATTATTTAATGTACAGTGCTGCGTAATATGTTGGCGCTATATAAATCCTGTTTATTATTATTATTTTTTATTATTATTAATAATAATAATAATAATATTTGTACCCTAATACACTAAAATGCACAGGGACGTCCAAATCTAAGCACATACTCCTGTGCTGCAATAAAAGTATTTTATTTATGGAACCTTTTATCCATTTTTGGATAGAAGAAGCTGACAACTCAATTGTAGATCATTGCAACTTTTACAAAACAGGTCATCAGATTTTCATGTGCTCAGAGTGGTAAATGGTTGTCCTCTCCAGTACTCATCCTCATCCTGTACTTCATTTTTTTAAACATGGGGGTTAGTGAGTTCCCCATTGCAGTACCTTGTTTTTGTTAGTTAAACCCTGACCAGGTCTGGCTCTGTCATTTTGATAATCCTATCAGACAAGCTAGTTTCTTTTTTAGGGTGCCCAGTGAACTCCATTGAACAGATAGTTTCAGAGAACTTTTTGTTTACCTGGATCTTTACCCTTTTCATCCCTTAAAATATATATTTTTTTGTTTTGCTTTTTTACCCTCCCCCAGATGTAACACTTACCATTTTCTGCATCTAGCACACTTAGGCCATTACTTTAAATCCTCTATCCTGCCTAGGTTTTCAAGTATATTTAGTATCACACTAATAATATTAGACATTATAGCCACACAAGCCGTACCAGTTTGCTTGTGGAATTTCTTAAAAAGGTAGTTTTCCCACTCTGTATGAGTACACCTATAACCAACAACTAAATTGGACTAAATGAACCCTATCAGAAGCATTTCAGAAACATTATTAGTACAGCCTTGCCCAAGGTTTTTACTAGAGCAAGCACTCCCTCCACTCTACTATGAGTTTAATTCCAAGTGCAGAGAGCCAGAGCATGTGAGCTGTAAGTACACTGTAATACACTTTTCCACCAATGAAATACACAGACAGTGCAGGGACAGCAAAAATAAGGACATGACTGATTTGAACTGGGCAGCAAGATGGCAGTCTGATGTCGCTTATTATACACAGAAATATTTTACACTCATCAATGATGCAGGGTTACATCTTTGGGGATAGGCAAGTGTAAAAGGTATAGAGTTGCTGGAAGTGCAAACTAATAATTAAACTTGTTCTTAATGGACTTGAATTGGTAGCAGGACCATACTTCAGGAACACAAAGATGGCTGTATCTAGCTTCAACAGTCTTCTTGAGCTCCCATATGTCTGTTTAATTAAATTCATATAGTCAACTCAGCTACCCTAAATTTTTTTACCTCTAAGTTTAGGAAGTCTAAGAAGTTTTCATAATGCAAATCTTGTCTTCATTTGGAAGGGTGAATATATACCTACCTTCCAAGCTTTACAGTTGATCAGGGCTGTCTACCATTACAGGCCAATTGTAAGGCTTGGGAGATAGAAGAATGGTGGTTAATTAGAAACTTCCTAGATGGGGTAAAGGTAAGGTTGTCTGATGATGTGCCCTGGGTTTTAGGACACATTCTAATACCAGTTATTTTCAGCCATCAATGCCAAAAATGCATAAAGAAAATGTGATCTGTAATCCAGGATAGAAGAACTCAGAAAGGGCTGATAACAAGCAAATACCATAGGGTTTCTGGCAGATCATCAGGTATTCAGCTATGATTTTAGAGCACCTAAAAACAATAAGTCAATTTCCCCAGTTTACTGCACTGTACTGTATTTGTGCAGAGACAAAACAAGGTGAAACGTGCTTGTATTGAAGAGATGTACTGAATGTACACCTTTATAAAATATCCTTCTTCTAAAAAACATTTCAAAAATGGTTTCCCTTTAAGTGACTGCTACTTTCATGCTTGTGATTACTTACAAGTATTACCAGTACTCTGCTATTGTTTATATCACCAAAACACTTTTCACAGGCTAAGTTGGTTGTGTAATGAAGGGAATTGTTTGCAGTGACTTTATATTAATTGAAAATAGTAAATATAATCAAGTGACACAAAGAGTTCTATTAATAAAACAGGGGTTCTGACATTCCCTCAGACATTACCTGGTGGGAATCAATTACTGCTATTGAAACACATGGACCTGGAAGATTCCCACGAGGGAAAGTTTGTGGGAATATCTGATTCTCTGTTTTGAAAGTGCTGCCCTGAGACTGAAATTTGACTTTAAAAAGAAGCCCAGTATTCCTGAATT
>NW_027321010.1:0-2517 GCF_032062135.1 Pyxicephalus adspersus | reverse complement strand
ATTAGGTCATACTGACATCTCTGTGCAGCAAGAAGGAAAATTACTCCTAAATACGATGGTTTTGGTCAATTTTGATTCACAAGTTTTTAAAAGCTTTGAACCAGAAGGTAGGGAAAACGTATATTTTCAGAGCGTCTGCTGACATTCTTATTGCCCATATCGCCATTTACAATTTTTTAACCTTCTTTAATGATTCATGTCCCATGAACCTTGACGGAAAACCATTGAGCGACCTAAACTCTTACTTTACATGAAACCGTAAACACAACCGCAGCACCTACCGAACAGGATACCTACGTCACGCATCCCAGGAGGCTTTGCTGCTCCTTCTCCGTTCTCGGGCATGTGCACATTCCCTTTCGTTAATGGGAGAAAAAAAAAATTTGCAGATCTTACAGCAAATCTTTTTACCCCCCATAAAAAAAAAAAAATAAGAAAGACATAAAACCAAAAGTCATACTAAGTTTAGGTTTCATACTAGTGGTCGTTAAATCTATTAGCGCTGAAATTGTACATAAACCAATTCAGAACCATGGAGAGATACTGTTGGCAGATTTGTTTCAAGGTCATTTTTCACTTCTGTTGTATATGCAAGATTCAAAGTCTTATAAGTGCATATCCAACAATTTTAAATGGACTGAATGTAACTAAAATGCCAGACGAGGGCCACCAAATTTCTAAATGCCAGAAAGCAACCCAGACGGATTTTCCAGAAAACCCCTTATAAACCAGCTTTTAAGGGTTTCCACATACGCAAGTTCAATAGGTGAAAAAAATTTACATTAAAGTCCACGGAACCTACCACATGGTTGGGACCTCAGATAAAATCTTACGAGATCCCTTGTGTGCAGGAAGAGTTGAATACCCAACAGTACCACTTGTCACAGCTGCTCCTGTGTGAATTAAAAATTCCCAAAAAACACAAAGGATTCTACAAGGTAAAGCAGCATTTGTCAGGAAATCTATAGCTTTCAGTGCTTTGTAAAGCCAATTACTGTAGGTTTTTAGTGGTCTGTAATTTAAAGCAAACCTAAACTCTAGTAGGAGGGAGACGAGGCACTCTGTCCTGTAACCACAAGTAGGAGGCCATCAACAAACAAAATAGGCTACCCTAATGTAGTTGACAAAAGTTGAAGGCTCTCATATGCCTTTATCCCAACTCCTTTCCAAGATTTGGCATTGTAAATGCTTCCAGTGCAGTACCACTAGCTACAAATATTCAATGCCAACATTTAAAAAACCCAACTTGTCCCTCACAAGTAGTATGAGTTTCCTGCAACTGCCTATGGCCTTGGAGTTTTAAAATAGCAGAAATATATGATAACCATTTGCATTCTATTTCAGATCTATTTATTTTTCCATTAACAAGTACCTGAATTAACAGCAAAATAAAACATCTGAAATTTCTCCCTGAAGAATATGCATTTCCCACAGCTTAGCATATTCCAGATGAGAAGAAAATGTATAGGAGTTGTGAATGTACCACGTCAGGCCAACACTGAATCAAATCACTCTCAAAAATATCTCATTTTATAGGAGATACAACTGCAAAACTTGTAGCTACTTGTGTTCACCCAGCTATAGTGGAATAACAAGTTCTGGAGCAGTCATATCTAGCTTTGAGGGAAGTACGTGCATACCAATGCTTTGTAATGTCAGGTACAGTTTTTTGGGTTTTTTTTTTCAAGTCAACAAAGCAATGGAAACTGTGATAGTGATTTGTAGTATTCCAGAGACTCAAAGGGGATTGAACTAATAAGAGCTGCAGATAAGCAGACCCTTTACCTTTCAAAATTCCATGTAATGAATGCCAAACTCTGGAATAAGCAATATACAAGTCATGCATATTTTACTTCAATCATGACGGTCATTGAAGAATCTAACATTTCTTGTGCCGATAAATGTTGCTTTAATGTCCATAATGGAACTGGGATAGATGGATTTCTATGACAAATTTGATTAACTGGACCTTTGGAAACTCTTCCAGATCTGAAGGAGTGAATTGCAACACTGAGGGGAACGTACAAACTTTAGAGTCTTCTGTGACCTGAGCAAATAATTCCAGGGTAGATATGGAAGATTTAGTCAGGACGATCAGGTAAAAAATGTCTTTTCTTGGTGCAAAATCAGTGGAAAACTATATAGCACAAGTTTAAATTGCATGCTACCATGATGATCTAGGACTATAACACTATGTGGGTAATGTGCACAGTGCCCCAAGCCTGTGGGAGCAGCATTATGATCTGGGGTAGCTCCAGTTGGTCAGGTCTAGGTTCAGCAACATGGCTTCTTGAATAAAGTGAATAGCCAGGACCCCAGGGACCGCCCCCTCCTAACTCAATGGTTATTTTGCACGTAGTTCAGGGAGCTTATCATTACCTTAACTCCTCTGAGACTCTTTTGAATGTGCCAAAGAAGACTTTACACAGCGGTCCGACTTGTCCATTATCAATATAGGATGGCAAAAAAATTATGCAACTTTGGATGGTAATAAATGATGTGATATTGCAAATATAT
>NW_027321009.1:0-2518 GCF_032062135.1 Pyxicephalus adspersus | reverse complement strand
TTCCATGAAAAAAAAAAGGTAACGCTTTTTGCAGGGAAATAAGGACAGAATTAGAACACTAGGGGGTATATATAATACTGAATAAAAAAAATTACCCTGTAAATTAAAATTGATATGTGTAAATTATAACATTATAACTACTCATCCTTTAAAATCATCAAAGAAAGCATATAAATACCAGACGTTTTACATGTCATGTGTGTTGGCAAGTATTTGACACTGATGTACTTTACTCAGTGAGCTAATATGACATAGTTTCATTTTCAAAATGATAAATGGAGAATATAATTTTAATTAAGTCTCGGTAACCTACCTGACTAAATTACAGGCCAAAACATAGGTAACAATCTAATAATAAAATAATACATTTATAAATTTTTGTTAAACTTTTGATTGTGTTTCTATTTTAAGATCTTTAAATCATATTTTGTTCACTTGTTGTAATATACTTGAGTTAATGCCCAATATTGACCCAGAGATTGTCCTAAATGGCTTACTGTGCTGTGTTTTATAAAAGTGATTACTTGTACACTATAAAAGACATACATTTTTTAAATATGAATGACTGACTATGTGACATATGTAAGTTATTTTTGCTTTAAAACTGACTAATCTTGTTGTGGGAACTCCCATTGAGCTAATTAGGAAAAATTGCCTCAAAAGAAAATTATTTTTTTTTATTTAACTTTTTTTTCAAGTATGAAAGGTAATTTTTGTGTATTCTATTTATGTATGTTTTTTTTATCTTTGTATATTTGACCATTGTTTGTGTACCTTCACTACACAATTTATTTTTCTTTTATACTTTTAATAAAAATTAACAAAGCCAATAAGAGTGAAGTTTTGACAAGAACCAGTCCAGGATAATTGAAAGGATAATAACCACAGACACTGTGCTAAACCAATTGCACAATTAAAACCCAGCAATATAGTTTACCAGCAATGGTAAACATATTTTAAATGAAAATGAAACATATTTAAATATCTACGTTTAACTTATATTTTTGTCATGTGAAGCATGGCAATATTGTAAATGGTGCATGTGTCACCTACTTTTTCCAAACACCGGTGTGGCAGAGCTTCAGCATTTAAGCCTTTTTTTATTATTTCTGTTCTGGAGTCCTGGATCCTGGAGGCTTTGTAGAGCTTTGGATGCAATAAAACCTCAAATGCTAGGTACCTACCTGGTCATCAGACCTCAGGGTAGTCTCAGCTGTCCCCAGACCTTTATATATGTCAGCTGACTTTCACTCTATATCAGCTGCTGGGTGAAAAGGTTAAGTAGTGACAGAAAACTAGCTACAAATGTTGTCTGTGTGAGTTGGGAAACCCATAAGCAGACATTCTGTTAGTCAGGAGCTGTGTTGAGTTTAGTTATTAGCTTGGACAAAGAAATGTTTAAACAAATGTGTATTGCTCTTCTGCCTTGAATTTTGTGTTGGTTTACTGTATTCTGAATCCTGCTTAAATTGTTCCTTGGTATCCCTATCCCTTGTGCATATACCACTGCCAACACCATTTTGAGCCATCTCGTTTATGGTACTACTCATTACAACCACCAGCCAAAAGTAACACTGCTTGCTATTTAAACTAGCAATCCAAAACAAGTGAAGAGGGGAAAACCATTGCGAACGGATGAAGCTCATGGTGCACGATTACGTTGGCTCTTTTCTGGCTGGTGGTGTGGTGGTGTTGACGACAGCAGTAATGAGGAGGCAGTAGTGACGGCATTCATTTTTGAGTCAACAGGCTTGAAATCTGCCTGCAATTGGCACAGTATGCCATCAAGCTTCTTTCGTGCCTGGCATCCAGTGTTTAGCCCGAAAGAAACAGCCGGTGCCACTGGCATTCTCTCCAGCCTTGAAGAACTTTAACCCCTTAGCGCTAATCCCGAGTGTGACTCAGGGTGGCTTTTACTTTGCAAAAAGCGGTAATCCCGAGTCACACTTGGGGTAACTTTAAGAGCCCCTCTTACCTTTGCCCCACACTCCAGCGGCAATCCGATGGTCCTGCTGTGATGCCCGGGCGCCAGTTCGTCGGGGGCCGTGGCCGGGCGGGAAATTTAAAAGCAGATTACTGAGTAATCTGCTTTTAAATACCACCCGGGTCCCGGCCATGCCGCTGCCCGCATCAGCAGTGAGATGCGAAGCACAATGCAGAAGTCCTGCATTGTGCTTTGCATCTCTCTGGAGATGCAGAGCAGCAGCAGCGTCTGGGTGAGGCAGGGCGGGACATCCCCACTCACATCACCCGGGAGGATGAGTCATCTTCCGGGTGATGTAAGTGGTGTTGTATGGGGGGGTGTCTGGGAGGGAAATTTAAAAGCAGATTACAATGTAATCTGCTTTTAAATGGTTTTTACAGTGAAAAAACACCACACAACATGAAATAAAAATAAAAGTACATTTTTAATTTTATATTTTATTTTAAGATTACATTGTTGTCTATTATTTCATTATTTTTAAAAATATTATTTATAATTATGTATTATATTATAACTTATGATTATAATATAATA
>NW_027321008.1:0-2519 GCF_032062135.1 Pyxicephalus adspersus | reverse complement strand
TATAATTCGTATACCTAAAATATTTGTATACCTAAAATAAAGGTACTCATACTAAATGCATTAAAAATGCATACAAATATTTAATAATAATGATGGTAGACTTGTATAGTGGTATGATATCCACCTGGAGCTCAACTGTTGAATTTTTCTCATAATAGTATTAATATCTTATATTTTCTTACACTCATCTTGACACCTCACAGGTGCTAATACTGCGAAGATTAAATAGAATCTTATGTGAATATGAGAAGGCAGCAGGGGAAGGAAGTCACAGCTTTAGTAAAACCATATCAGTAAACTTGAAAATAATATCTACAAATGTACAAACATTTCTGCTATTACCTGATAGCATTTCATGTAACAACTTCATAGTGGCTTTTAAAGTGCTTTATTAGGAATCAATAAAGGAAATACATATTTCCCTGAAATCTGATTTTAACAAACTTTAACGTATGACTTATGTTTTAGACAACATTTAAGAATGCTACAGAAAAACGGAAATTTAAGTGCATGGAGTGTGGAAAAGCTTTCAAATTTAAACATCACCTGAAAGAGCACATACGTATACATAGTGGTGAGTAAATATTTTTGTAGACCTGCATTTTTGTCACCATGTGAACATGCACCTTTGCTTTTCACCAGGGCAAAAACTAAAGAAAACTGTCTAGCCATTAAATTGAAAGTAATAATCAAGAAACTGCTAGTATATTATCTAAGGCTCTACAAAGATAAACCAGCATTTACCACTAAAAATATTTAGGGGAACCACAGACATTTCTTGAAATCCTATGACCGTCACATAACAGTTTTTTTTTCTAAAAGAAGTCAACACATACAGAACCAAAAGTCATTGGACCTGATTTATTAAAGCTCTCCAAGGCTGGTGAGGATACATTTTCATTGGTGAAGCTGGATGATCCAGCAAACCTGGAATGGATTTCTTAAACGACATTTACTAGCAAATGTTTTAAATCCTGAACCGGATCCATTCCAGGTTTGCTTGATCACCCAGCTTCACTGATGAAAGTGTATTCCCTTCAGCCTCATTAAATCAGGGCCATTGATGTCACTCAAACAGTTTTGTGTGTAGTCAAGCCTAAATCCAATTACCTCAATTATTTTAGGAACTGTGGTCATTTCAATAACAGTAATTATTTTATATAATGGAGTGCACTTTAGAAGTTCATAAATATGGAATTATTGGCAATGTACCTTACCAAACCATTGCCAAAAAATACTTGAGGAAAAAAAAAATAGACAAGATGGCAATAATGGCTTAAGAAAGCAAGCGGAAAGTCTTTCTTCATTCATCTTAAAATGAGGCAGCTATCATCAACTATCAAATAATTAACCTCCAGAGCATAAGTGCTGGACTTTCTAAATGGGTCACTGATATAATTATCATTATAATAGTGAATGAAGAATAAAGCTCTATTACATAAAAGAAATGACGTATAATAGTCAGTTCTGATTTTACTGTTTGTCTTGTGTTTGCTTCCCCAGGGTATGTAGATTACAGCTGATGTAATTCTGGCAACTCGTTGTACACATATGTTTTGTCTTTAGGTAATAGGCCACATCAGTGTGAAGTTTGTAGTAAGGCCTTCAAGCACAAGCATCACCTCATTGAACATGTCCGCCTGCACTCCGGAGAGAAGCCATATCGATGTGACAAATGTGGCAAGAGATTCTCACATTCCGGCTCCTTCTCTCAGCATATGAACCATCGATATTCCTACTGTCATAAAGAAACCACCACTGCAAATAGTGATATGACATGGGACCAGACCAACCACCATAAGAACTTCCAAATGATGCATTCCTCTGAAGAAACCAGTGACATGGTACAGTCATGATAAGTCATGGACATGGTACAATCCTAATAATGCTTTAAAAAATGCAAATATACAGGATACTAAGAATATGTACTAAACAGAACATTATGAAAGGCTAATACTTAAATCATATTTACTTCTTCTAATACCAGACACAGAAAAATCAAATTTAGAAGTGTCATTTATAAATATCATTCTTTCCTTCCCCAGAAAGGGTTTTAATACTCTATCATTTGATTTAAAGAAACATTTATAAAACGACATTATGTGAAACACACAAAAAGCAAATTTTGGAAGCTGAAGAAGTTTCATTTTACCAGGGTCTACTAAAAAAGGTGTTTGGATTGTTATTGGGTCATGATAGAGAGAAATAGGTAAAAAGATTTTTACCAGTTTTTCAAGGACCCTTAAATATGATACACAAACACTCTATAAAATATTGTCCAGAGACTGAGGAAAGAGTCAACGTATTCACTGCCATACATATCCCTATTCCCTATCCCTAAAAAATATTTAAAGCTAAGAAAAGTAATTGCACCACCCATCCTACCGTTTGAGTTTGATCCCTGACACCAAAGAAATTAATCAAACATTAATCAAAAGGTTTGAAATAGGGTACATTAACCTTTTATTTAATATGGAAACAGGAAAGGGATAATACATATATATATATATATATATATA
>NW_027321007.1:0-2520 GCF_032062135.1 Pyxicephalus adspersus | reverse complement strand
CACTCCCCTCTCTTTCCCTTTCCCCTGTTTCCTTCCTTTCTGTCTCCCATGTCCCTCCCTGTCTCTCCTAATACTCTCTCTCTCTCCCACTCACTCTGACCTCTCCATTTCTCTCCCCTTATATGTCTCTCTCCCCCTCACTCTCGCTATCCATTCCCTCACTCCTTCCCCTCTACTTCTCGCTTCCTTTCCCCCAACCTCCTCTATCTCCTCTTCCTGATATTCTCTCCTCCTCTTTTCCCTCCCCTCTCCCCTTCTTGTCCTTCCCCCGCAGTCTCTATCTCTTCTGCCTCTTTCTTTCTCCCCTATTCATCTTTCTTTCCCTTTCATCCTATCTCTCCCCACTCAATCTACCCTTTCTTTACACTCTCTTTTGTTCTTGTGGAACAGCTTTCATGGTGTGTTTTGTGTGTCAAAGGCTATTATTGGTTGGGAGGGGGTCTATGGGAGCAAAAAGTATAAAATACTTTTATATAAAAGTACAAGTATATATAAACGTATAAATCCAGCCCTGGATACAGCTGAACATTAGCTTTTACTGAGCTACCTTACAAACAATAGTAATGACGATAGTCAAATGTACACAGTGGCCAGTGTGTATATAGCGTGTGCCAGTTTGTACATGTGAAAGTTTCCAAATTTTATTTGGTTGGCAGTTACAGTTCAGTTAGGCTTTGGCCAAACATTTGTCTCTATTCAGCCAAATGCTGCTCAAACTGAACAGAGGCCTGTTTGAGCAACACTATTGAGCTTTCATATACAATAGATATTTTATTACCCATATATACCATCCAACATTACAGTTATAACCTCTACTTACCTTTACTACTACTTTTCTTTCATTGTAATATGGGAGCTTTTATCACATCCAGCACAATATAAACATGTTTTTACATAAAGCTTGTCCGTGTATTAGTTTAGCTATAAGCATATAATTACTGATGACTCCAAGCTGCTCCAGCAACTTTTCTGGTGTAGAAAAATACCCCATCATTTATATCTACATAACACAAACATCATAATCCATAATTGACAATGGAATGCTACATCAGATTTCTTTCAAAACACCAAGAGGAAATTGTTGACCCACTCTGTCCTATTAACATAATCCCATATTTGGTGTCAGGAAGTCTGAATAAATGTTTTACCTATGATATTTCGTTCAGGGCTAGTTTTCTGAACTTTTCAGTATGTTGCATGTAATATTTTACTAATAATCTGCAAAGTCACCTGGAATGGCTCGGAAAATGAGCCATTTCTGCATAAAAAGTGCAATTTGGAAACTAAAATACTAAACCCACAAAGTGAAAAAAGAAACAAACAACACAAAATTTTTTTTACCTGAAATGGCTCATAAATACAGATTGGGTCATTTCTGCATAAAAAGTGTATTCTGGCAAAAATGCACCAGACTAAAGAACATTTTCATAAAAATGTTTGCTTTGGTGAAATTGCTATTTTCAATCTGAAATTAATTTAACAGTTTGTTTACTCTTTCTGCTATTTGTTACTAAAGCATTTAATTATTATACTTATTCCTTATGGCTTGCTTTCCTACTTTTTATAAAGTGCAGCAGTAGAGAAAATGTTCCTTGGCACCTAGTAAAAACAACTTGTTTTCAAAATGAAAATGTGTGAAATTGTTGCAGTATTTACAGATGTTTAACAAATAGCATGTACTTGTCATTGTTAAAAATAACCTACTTTACCTGCTGGATCTGGGAAAAATATGAAAATGCTACAAAAACATATGGTAAGATATTTTATGACAAGTAAATAGTATTCTTAGTGGATAATTGTTGTTAAATAGAACAAGATATCTTACTGAATCATACTTTAAAAGCTAGATAAACAAAGGAATATACGGGGAAGGATCCACTGGATGATATAGCAAGTACCCCTTTCCATAGTTCTGCAGGTGAAATAAGTTACTTAGCTTTCCTCTTAAAAGCTGCTGTTAGACTATGGTAATGATATTGAACTATGACTATGGTAAGGATATTAGGTTGTATTTGACTATAGAGAGGAAAGGAAATAAATTTGTTTTCAAGACATATTGTATATATTTAAGTATAATCCACGTTTTTTAAATGCTGTTAAAATAGAATCTTGCTTTATATATGAGGGCCACTAGATGGTGCTAACTCCTTATGTAACGTGTATAACAAACTTGTTGCTTGAGCCACTTTACATGAACACTTTACATGAAGACACAGTGCTATCTGCTGGTGAAAAAGCAGAAAGCAAAAAAGGTATTTTTGGAGCAAATGACCCATCATATTCAACTCAAAAGTATGAAATCCTTTAGCCCGTAAAAAGGTGGAAAATCAGACTGACATTGATGTATTTACTCACATCACTTTTATTGGCATTTTTGTTGCTTACTTTTTATTGAATGTTGGCAGTGAAGGCAACCCCAGGTTTATACTGGTGTTGATTATGTATTCCTGTTTTATTTTTTTGAGCATATGCTATGTGTCTATGTGCATACATACACACACACACACACACACACACACA
>NW_027321006.1:0-2520 GCF_032062135.1 Pyxicephalus adspersus | reverse complement strand
GATTCCACCAAGATTTGAAGGTCATGTAAGGACAGTATCAGGGTAGATGGGATCTACATATGATGGCTGACTATTGTTGAAGCATCCGGCGGGATTGTCCTAACACTGAACACTCCAGGAAAAGCTATAAGCGTAATTTTTACAAATGTTTTACTGTAAAAAAAGTCATAGAGTAACAATAAACCCTTTTTAAAACCAGATACCAAGATATTATTATATTTCCTTGTATGTAAAATTTGTATATTTTTTGACAAAAATGGAGCGTAACCTGTATCGTTAAAACTGGATGTGATAGCAAAAACTAGAGTAATTTCAGGATTCACTACCCAAAAATTTGTAAAAAAACAAGTGTAAGATCTAACTTCACAAAAAATGCTTTCACCAGTGTAGTTTGTAGAATGCATTTCAGTATAATAAAAAAGACATTCAATAATAATACATTTGTTATGTAAGAATTAACAACCATAAATCAAGTGAACTTGATTTTTTTAATGGTAAGTTCATCTTCTTTGTGCTGACCCTTATTGGTGCCTGGAGGTAACAGACCAGTTAGGTCAGAGAAGTTTGCTGCTTCCCTCATCATAAATTCATGAACTTCATGAAAGTAGGAGTGAAATCCCTGGAGAACAAGAATATTTTTGCTGAATAAGAATAAGATAAGTCTAAAAAACATTATACAAGATCAGTTTTGGTTCACATGGTTAACACGGCTAGAATGGTTATTCAAAAATTCTGGAAACAAATTATTTCAACTTCAACAGGAGACTAGATAGGTGAGATGATTTATACATTTGAGATGGAAAACCTTATACATTTTTAGATACCTGGTTGTCATGGATGAAATTTCAAGAAGCAAAGTGATAGTGTTGAACCAAAGTAAAGTAAGGCAAAGTGATAGTAATTGAGCCAAAGTAAATGCTAGAGAAGAATTAGGAACTTTGGGGAAAGGTATGCAAACTGTGAGCAGCACGGTTGGCTCAGTTTTTATGAAGTATCCCTCATCCCAAAAACATGCAGTTAAGATAATTGGCTTTGCCTCAATAAATTGTCCTTAGACTGTGTTAATGACATAGGACTATAATAGGGTCATTAGCATAATATGTTTTTGCTATATACATACTACATACCCTTTGCTTTTGATGAAAGTTCTAGGCTAAATTAGGAAGGTACCCATGTATACTTATTTATGGCTTTTGGGAGTGTTGACATATGAAAGGTGTAAAGGATAAAGAAAGATAAGATAAGAGGACAATATAATATATTTCTATATTATTGTTATGTATGTTTGTTGTATTGTACAAAGGTGGTGTGTTTTTATATTGATTGGTAAATATTTTTATTTGAATACATTGAATAAAAAATAATGAACTTCATTATCCCTACATTGTGTTCTATTTCTGCTAAGGATTCTTTTACAATTGGATGTCCCTGCAGGCTAAAGTAGCTCTGATGGGATTGACAGCTTGTAGGCCCTACCTAAAGGTGTGTCCATAATATTATATCATCATGTTTGTTCACCTCAGTTTGTCCGTCCCCATTTAAAATAAATCTGTTAAGCATTGGCTAGGCTAGGTACTTTTAGAAGTGTTAACTTTCACTGAGTACAGTTCAGGGGATTACTTTTCTTTTTTTACTACATTCTGTTAGTGTTTGTAGCTTTTACAGCATTTTTGTTGGAACACTTTTGCGGATACTAAAAAAATCAGGTTTAGAACAAATATATATTTCAAAAGCCAGTGGTTTTTGGCTCCTGTGGAAATCTGTAGGGGCTGATACACATGTTTACACAATGACCCTGATTTATGAAACCTCTCCAAGGCTGGGGAGAATACACTTTCATCAGTGAAGCTGGGTGATCCAGCAAACCTGGAATGGATCTGGTCCAGGATTGAAAACATTTGCTAACCTGAATTTTAAGAAAAAGTTCCTGTAATAATTCCTTAGGTCACTACCAAATCATGAATATCTTATCATGTACCTGTATACATAGACAAGGATTCATCTGCAAACATTTCCTTCTCCCATACCCCCAGGTACAAATTGGCATATGTGGGGGCACATAGTGTCCCCATAGCCACCCCCTGTACCTGGAGGTAAGGTTTTCCATGAAATGTTGAAGAAATGAAATGTTCCCAATTCCAGAGACAACTGGGAAGACCAGGGGTTTTATTAGGTTTTATGCACCTTAGGGAGTGCATAAAAGGTGGCATTTTTTGGGTATCTGCATGCATAGTTGCATGCAGGGTCAAGGTGACTATGAGCCAGTGGGTGGTGCATAGATGTAGGTATAATTTTGACTGACGGGAACCACATGGTGGAAAGTTTGTTATAAATAATAAAGGAACACATAGCTGAAAGTAATTATTGATTGGAAAGTTCACCTCCCTGTGGTTGCTATGATATTGGTCTGCATCCTTTAACACTCTAAGAAAGAAACACTCTAAGGCAGCTGTCCCCAACCTTTTTGGCCCCAGGGACCGGTTTCACGGAAGGAAATTTCTCTGAGGACCGGGGGGGAGG
>NW_027321005.1:0-2520 GCF_032062135.1 Pyxicephalus adspersus | reverse complement strand
CCTTCTCTTCTCTCGCCAGTCTGCAGGTGTCATCGGGCTGTGGTTTGGAGTAGCTGACCCCCTGGGCCGACGCCATTGATGTGGGGGAGGGGTTGGGAGAAGAATGTTCTGATTTGCTGTGTTTGTAATCCCCTTTACATACTTTGACCTTAGAGACGGTCCTGTGCCCCCCGGGGCCCTGCTGGTGTCAGCGTTTGTGGCCCTGCTGTGTCAGCGAATGTCTCAGCTGCACATCAGCCGACTCGGTCACGGGGCCCCGGCAGAACTTTCCCCCTCTGTGTCACCTGTGGAAGGGTTCAGCATGGGGGTGGGGAACCAGCCGGGTCCAATTCAGCAGATTGCAGAACCTTCCAGCTCTGTCCTCATACAGGGAGCCCCCCCTCCCCCCACACCTCGTGATTTGCCACAGCAGCTGATAAATTGCCCCACTTGATGCCCCCTTCCATATCATGATCCCGATAGGCAGACACAACGCCCGGCTGCCCTGGCTGTGCCAAGCTGAACCCAGCCGGCCCATGGTGCCCTTGGCCCCGTTCTCTATGGGATCCGCCCTGAGGTCTCTGCCCTTCCCAAGGTACAAAAACTGGATGGGGGTGAATGTCGGCTACTCTATGCTGCAGAGCCTGAAGGAATGTCTGTACTTCCTGCTGTGCTGCTGGTGTATCAAGGAGCTGCTGGACTAATGGGGGCCACAGTCTGGGGGCCACAGCCAGCGTGTGTGTGTACTGGGGCTGCTGCATTGCTGTGTTTATAGTGCAAACCCGGACTTTCTCCAATGGCAGAATGGACATCCTCCAAGTGGACATCTGACTACAGGTGACTGTACCTTTGCTGTGACTGGTCAGCCAGCATTTTCTGAGGGAGGGCAAATATCGGTCTGACTCCATGCGGATGTGAAGGACCTGAAACGGAGGAAGCCCCCTGTGAGCCGTCCCCTGAGAAGAATACTGACCTCCTGTATGACAATAAAATCCTCGAATATAAACCCCCCGGGGCCAATGTCCAATATTAGGGGTCCTCACCATCCCTGTGCGGGGGGCCAATGCCCAATGTGAGGGGTCCTCACCATCCCTGTGCGGGGGGCCAATGCCCAATGTGAGGGGTCCTCACCATCCCTGTGCCGGGGGCCAATGTCCAATGTGGGGGGTCCTCACCATCCCTGTGCGGGGGGCCAATGCCCAATGTTGGGGGTCCTCACCATCCCTGTGCGGGGGGCCAATGCCTAACATCAGGGGTCCTCACCATCCCTGTGCCGGGGGCCAATGTCCAATGTGGGGGGTCCTCACCATCCCTGTGCCGGGGGCCAATACCTAATATCAGGGGTCCTCACCATCCCTGTGCCGGGGTCTGTGCCCAATGTGAGGGGTCCTCACCATCCCTGTGCCCGGGGCCAATGCCCAATGTTAGGGGTCCTAAAAGAGTTTAACATAATTTTATGACTCTCAGATATTACTGAACTATACAGCAGTGACATGTAATCCTCCCTCTGACCACTAGGGGGAATAGAACACCTATATACTCCCCCCACCATATACTATATATTCTATTCATTATCCTTCTATAGAGTGTCAGCTCCCGGGGTCAGGGTCTCATTATACCCCTATAGAGTGTCAGCTCCCGGGGTCAGGGTCTCATTATACCCCTATAGAGTGTGAATGAATGCAGCATGTCTCGCGCCGGTGATGCCGCTCATCATAGCCAGGCAGTTGGCATTTTCACTGGCAGCTGATGACAGGTCCCCTTTAAGGCTCCTGCGGCCCACAATTTCAGCTGACACGGGCCGCACATTGTGAAATTTCTGTTTCCTGCTGAGCTGTTGGAATCTTTGCACATCGGGGGATGGATGGTCGGAATCGGCCATTTCACAACATTTTTACTCAATAATTCCGGAGTTTCCTGCAGCTGATATCTGGCCTGGGGTCAGCCAGTAAAGGGGTCTTTGGTGCCCTTCATCAGTCTGGGGTGGCCTTGCCTGTCCTCAGTAAGTGCTGCAGCCGTATGGGTACCCCGCCATGCCGGGCCAAGGACTGGGCATGGAAGGCTGATGCCCTGCGTGCAGAAAGGGCGGGGCCTGCAGCCTATGCTGCTGAGGTTTCCAGTAAATGTATGCTACAGCCAATCACAGCTGGTGACGTTTGGACACGCCCATGAACAGCTCACTGCTGCTCTGTGATAGGCTGTTTAGGGCAGCCAATAGAAGGATGGTTGCTCCGCAGGGGCAGGTGAGATTCTGGAAGTGGCATGTAATTTTGGGGCTGGGAAGCTCCACCCCCAGGCGGGTGTCATTAGGGTCAGGAAATTATTATACCACAGATTACCTAATTTGGGGTAAGTATAGGCCCAAGGCCTGAGGGGTAGAAGGCCCGCTGATGTCCAGTGCTGACATATCACTTCCAGCTCCGCCCCCCAAACCAATGTTCTAGATTGTAAGCTCTTATGCACCAGGCTCTTGCTGGATGTTTATTACATGCAGATCATAGAGGTCCCGGAGACCCCACAGCGCCATCTTTGTTTGAATAG
>NW_027321004.1:0-2521 GCF_032062135.1 Pyxicephalus adspersus | reverse complement strand
AGCCAGTCCGGTCAGGAACAGAGACGGTGGAATTCTGAGGCAGGATCTGGAGTGTTCCTCGGATAGGGTGAGTTTTCTTTGTAAAAAGTCTAAAATGGATCAGTGCGGCAGGAGTTTTCGGTTGGTTGTGTTTTGATTGGGGGGTTCGGGGGTATGTCCTGTTCAAGCAGTTGAGGAATTTCTGGGGGTTCGATCAGCCCCAATGGGGCCTTTGTTTGTGCATGCTGATGGGTCCTTTTTATCCAGGTTTCAGTTCGTGGCAGTGTTTCAGAACTGCTTGGCCATGTTGGGTCTGGATGGGAATGGGTATTCTTCCCATTCTTTTAGAATTGGGACCGCCACAGAGGCAGCTAGGTGGGGCTTGGGGGATGACGTTATTCAAAGGATTGGTAGGTGGGAATTGAGAAGGTTTCGGTTCTATATTAGGCCTCATTTGATGTGATGTGCATGGGAAATGCAGGGTGTTTTCAATTGATCCTGGTGTGGGTGGTTTTGTTGGGGGATTTTGGGACTGGTACTTGTTTTTCTTTGTTTTTCCTTAGACGGTTTTCCTTTCCTGGTATGGATTGTCGGGCACTCCTATGTGTGGTATGCAAAGAGAGCTGCAGTGAGGCGGGACAGACGTCAGCTGGGTCTTTCCAAGGAGGAAACTTTGATTTGCTGGATCGGGGGGGCCAGGACTACTATGGAGCAGAGTGGTGCCAGAAGTGCAAAAATTTGAGGCTATGGATAGGCCCGGGGGTATTTTAGTGATCCATGCTGGGGGGAACGACTTGGGTAAGAGATCTATGTGTGACCTTTTTGGAGATATTAGGGTGGACTACTCAAGACTGAGGGTGGAATTTCCTGACGTAGTTGTGGTGCGGTCTGACATAGTGGCCAGAACTAATTGGAGGGGGGGCGGATCGGTGGTGAAGGTGAATAAAGCCAGGGTTAAGGTAAATAGGGAAGTTGGAAGGTTTGTGGCATGCAATGGCGGCACTGTGATACGGCATAAAGAATTGGAGGAAGAAACGTGGTGGTACCTTAGGAGGGACAGAGTTCATTTGAATGCTGTGAGGACGGACATGTGGTTCCTGGGGATTCAGAATGGTATTCAGTGTGCCCTGCTGGTTTGGAGGAGTGCTTAGGTGTGAGGTGTCACTCCTGAATGCTGTGGCCGTTGGGGTTTTGGAAGGCAATAATTTGTGCATGGTTTGTGGCTGGGGGGGTTCCTCTTTGGTAGGGTGCACCCCAATTTATGGTAAAGGATATTCGTGACCCCTGAGGCGGTGCTGGGCGGCTGAGGGCCTGTTGTGGGGTTGCTTAAAGGTTATCTCCCTGGTGGAGCAGATTTTGCCTTCTGAGACCTGCAGCCTTGTTGGTTTTTTAGTTGTGGAGTTTTGAGTCTTTGTATTGGTGGGTAATGTTATCATGGTTATGTGTAAAAATTGGAAAATTCGGTTTTTAGTTAGTTAAATTTATTGAGGGGTAATTTGGTTACTTAATATTTGTGAAAGTTTATTGTAAAAGTGGGGTTATTAGTTAATTAATATTTATTGGGTTATATATATGTTAATTAATTGTTATTTATGGGTTATCTATTGGTTTTATATGGTTATTTATTTTTATGTTTAAGAATGGCTGCTTGCCAGCCATTAAGTGTCATTAATGGGTATGTTTGGTTGGTAAGCAGGGTTGGGGGGGGGGTTTATTTCAAAGCTGGGATAGATGGTTTGACCTCCCCTGGTCAAGGCTCAGAAAAGGATGAGGAGAGAGATGGATTTGGACGAAGGTCAAAAAAAGCAACTATTGATGACCAGATCAAAAAGATGGCCATTTTCTAAGCCCCCTCCTGCCAGTCTACATCTCAGTTTGCATAACATCTACACAGTTTCTATTGTTTAAATTATACTATAAAATATAGATATTTCTTTACAAATGGATTCTGTGTTATTTTTAGTCATGATTCACAGAATGGAAGAAACATACTGTACTGAGGTCAAACTGTAGTCTTATGGTGTCTGTATGCATTTTTCTCTCAAATGGCACTTCGCAAAAGATGCACTGAGGCTTGCATGACTAGGTCATATGATCTGCCTGTGTGAGACTTATTTAAGTAAACCTGGATTTAGAAAAAAAGCATTAAAACTTTCTGCAGACTGTAATAGTTCCACTCCACAGAACTCTGAGTTCATTTATAAAGAATCAGAGTTGTGGCCCTTTCCCTCCCTCTCAATATTCTTAGCTAGTTTGCAGAAATAGCGAGAAGCTGCGTTCAAGAGTATAAAGAAGCAAGGTTGGAAAAATGTCATGGCAGACAGCAGGGTTCATTCCAAAGTGCTGTTGTGCAATTTAACTGATGTGTTCCTTTAAGTGCATTCACACAAGTACATTACTAATATAGTCTATAGCTAAAACGTTGGCATGAACTACTTATAACCTAAAGCATCCAGGTAAGTTTACTTTGGAAGTGTAGCAGAACAAGTTTAATACATCATAGCTAATAAATACCACTCCATCTATAGCTACTATAACCACT
>NW_027321003.1:0-2521 GCF_032062135.1 Pyxicephalus adspersus | reverse complement strand
GTTGTGAATTGTAACATTGTACATGCCATATCCATTACAGATTAATAATACACTGCTGCATTCAAAAATACCCTGTCTTTGTCCTTCTCTGATTTATAAATCATTGGTATCTAATAAAATGATCTGAGAAGCTTAAATTGCTCAATGACCCCCTAGCAACCTCTGGAGGAACCCTAAAGTCCCATGGAACCCTAGTTGAAAAACACTGCTATAGGCAGTATTTGCAGAATTTTAGGTATATGGGATTTTGGGTCTGTGTAAGAAACCCCAGAAGTTAAAGTTCTGTGCTGACTTATTAGTGGACTGGAGAACAAGAACATGAAAATATAATATATACACAAACTTTAATTCCCGGAACAATTACGTTTTTTTTTCTCTAAATTAGTGTTACCTAAAGTTCCTTTAAAAACGGTTATTGGTACTCCACCTACCTACCATATAGGTATGCACTGTACACAATTTTAGCAAGGACAGTGTTCCTATATGTATGGTAAATTATAACTTTGTAATTTGCCGTCTGGCTGGAGGCAACTTTACCGGAAACCTAAGTAATTCGAAAAAAACATACAATGATTTTAAAAAACGGGTAAGCAGAATTCACCTTAGTATTTTTCTGTCTTAATCATTTTTGACTTTATGACTTACTTTGTTGTTTATTTTAATAAATTCATTTTTTTATATCCTAGTTCCTAATATTATTTTCCTATATTAAATATGATTGCACTTTTATACTGTCCAAGTCATTTTATCTGCAAGGTAAACTATTAATTCATTTTTACATTATTTAAAAATGTTATAGCATCTATATAAAGGAATTTATGTGCAAAATATTAAAATCATCAACAGTAATATTGTGCATAATGTATAGAATTTATCAAACTATAAATGAAAGCTGGATGGTTTTATATTCCTGTATATTTCAAAAAAATTATAGCATAAAATTTTTGCAAAACATGTCAATAAATATATATGTGTGTAAATGTAATATATATTTTTTAATTATAAAGCATTTTTTAATTATTACCTAAGCAATACCCTTAACAAGTGTTTCATCACTTTGCATATAAACAACAGAAGGATTTAAAAAGAATAAAACTTGAAAACCTTCCTGTGTGAAGCTTCTACAGAAACAACAAAGAATAACCGATATGTAAACCAGTGTGTGGGAGAAACTGTAAAAACATATTGGGAAGATGTGACAAGTATCAACAAAAAAAAACATTTAAAAGGTGGTGTATACCACAAAATTCATACAGTTTGGGCTTGTAAATTTAAAAAAATCTAAACATTTTTTTTTTACAATACTTTTTAGAAATATGTTTCAAGAACAGAGTAGTTCAAAACTAAAAAACATTTCTGGTTTTGTAATGCGTTCTTTAAAGGAATGCATATTTAAAAAGTGGTTAGAAAACGGGCACTACAATATTTTAGTCATCTATCTCATTCATTATTATTAGGTAAGTATGATTCTAAACTTTTCTGTTCACTATTATATAGATTCATACTGTCTATGTAGATCACGTACCCACTGAACAACAATTGTCTTATTTTATACAACGGTATGACACCGGTGACTTATCTGGTATAAGCAGAATTAAAATTGTCTTAAGTTAAAAGATTGCTTAAGTGAAAATAAAAAAAGGAACTCTTAAACCTGATTGGATATGTAAAGCTGCCATGAAAGTAACAGCACTATGTTGAATGAAAGGTAGTACTAATAGTAATAAAGTAGTAATAAAAGTAGTGGTGATTGAGATATATATTACCATATTTATATAAATAAGTGTAGCTCGCCTACTTGTGCCTTTGAAACAAAACAGGGTCCAATCGTACAAAGATTTAAAATTTCACTTATGAAAACCACTAAAGAAACAGATCTATATAGTCTTTATATATAATCTAAGATTTACAAGAAATTTAATTAGATGTACAACTTTAAAAAAAAACTTTTTACTTTTTGTATTTCATTACTGATAATCTCCAACGTTCTCCTTGCAGCCACTTCCAGTCCACATATACTTGTTCCACTTGTATTCACATTCTATTTTTTCGGACAAGTTTCCTGGTGGTGATAACTTGTAAAACACAAAAATATGCAATGATTGTCAGCATTGACACTAAAGCAAGGAAACCAATGATGGACAAAGGGTTGACACACTATAACGGAGTGCCAAAACAAGAACTTTCATGGCAGACTAACCAGCTAATATAACCAGCTAATATTTTTTTTTATCAAATCTGCAGATTTACAAAAATATCTGAATACGTTCAAGATTATAAGAGGTTTCAGAGACTAGGTTTACAAGTATGTTAAAGTGCAAGAAGTGGCTAACTCTATCATGGCCTATTTTCCGAGTAATATGTACAAAATGCTAAATTTTTATCTGTATGGATACTGCTATATATTGGGGTTGATTTTAAGAAGAGTGTTCACATTATAAAGTGAATGTTCACTGAGAATAGTAAAAAGATAAAGCCTTCTTCACCCCAATTAATCAATCACATGCTATCAAAACTCCAG
>NW_027321002.1:0-2521 GCF_032062135.1 Pyxicephalus adspersus | reverse complement strand
CTAACTGTTAACAACACTGGTATTTGTCCCTCCCTTCAGGCACATTCTCTTGGCATCACCTTTGATTCTGCCCTCTCCTTCAACCCACACATTCAGAACATTTCCAGGTCCTGTCACTTGCGCCTATGCAACATCTCCAAAATCCGCCCCTACCTGTCCCTATAGACCACCAAACTCTGTGTTTGTCTTTAAATATCTCTACAGCTCTTGTCCCACTTACCTTTCTCCCCTGATAGAAAAATACACTCCTAGCAGGTCTCTTCGTTCTTCCAATGACCTACAACTGACTTCCCCACTTACAATCCCATCACATGCACGGCTCCAATACATTTCTAGATTTGCCCTGACTCTGGAATGTTCTTCCTCCGCCTGTTCAGCTTGCTCCTACTTTCTGCACATTTAAAAGACCCATCAAAACCCATCTTGGCAAACTTGCTGTTTTCTTCTGTCTCCTAAAACCCTAAGTATTCAGTAACCATCCCAAATCCCCCCTCCAATTGTATACTACATCTTGCTCCTGGTAGATTGTAAGCTTTTCTGAGCAGGATCCTCTCCTCCTCCTGTGTCACTGTCTGTATTTGTCTGTCATTTGCAATCCTTATTTAATGTACAGCACTGCATAATATGTTGGCACCATATAAATACTGTTTATTAATATTATTATTAATGTTATTATTAATAATAATAATAATAATAATTAAATCCATAGGTTGAAAGACTATACCCATTTTCAGACATAAAGCTATAGATGTAGATATAATTATGTACCGAAATGTAATCTCAAGAGACACACTTTTTGGTAAACAGTGAATAGAAGCAAAAATATGGATTGAATTTCAGTACGGTATGATTTACATGCATAACATTTTTTTTAAAAAAACGTTAACAGAAAAATATCTTTATCTGAGATTACACAACTTTCAATGTGGATATAGCTAAACAAATATTGAATGCAATTTCTCAAGAAGGCTGGTTTTTGCTCAGTGGATTATTTACAGTGTATCTACACTTTTGTTTTTGGATAGATAGTGAGAAAGTTAGTATGTTGTTTTGGTGTCTGCATTAGGCAATATCTTATAATTTATTGTCTTGCAGACATAACAGAAGGTAAGTTAAAATGTCTAAATAAGACAGAAAATGCTAATTTAAAGCCTGCACAGATCCTGAATATTTAACTCTAAAAATGACTGAAAATTATTATTTAAAGTGACAGATATACAAATAATTGCTGTACATGCATACTGCTTGACTTTTGCTGAGCATGCTCGTCTGCACTTCGGAGGTTGGAGGAACGAGCAGGAAGTAACCCATTTTAAGGGTAACAATGGTGGTTGTTGTCTTATTCACTAATCAGTGGACATATAGTGGCACTGGATTTTCACCCAAGACAATTATGAACAATTGACAAAAGTCTAACATCCATACAGGACTTTAAACATCACTTGTTATAACATTTAAAAATGAATATGCATGTAATAATTTTAGATCCAGTTGCAAGAGTTTGACAAACTTGCAGTGGGTATAATTAAAAATGATAGAGATGATATTTAAATATTTGAAAAAAAAAATAGAAATCAATATATTTAAATATGTGTGTTGGTAACTTCCACTTTTATCACAGCAGCACATAGGACAGGGATGGCCATGCAGTCTGAAACTGTCTGATGTATCAATATAAGACTTTAAACAAAGTATAAGGCCAAACTTTACTCAACCCTGAATAATCGTTGTTTGCAGAATTCCCTTTAAACAAAAAGACAGCAATGGTTAAAGGGAAATGCTCAATTCCAGTAAAACATGTGTTACGCAATGACATATCTGTGTTAGTTTAAGCTACAGGCCTCTTTTTTCCTATCAATCACCTAACAATCCCGTCTCCACTGATTTCAAAATCTCACAATATATTACCTAACAGCATTTCTTGTGTTAACACTTTAAGGCTTAGTCTACACTAAATGTTTTCCCAGCATTTAACCTGAGGCTTTAAAAGCCCATGTTTGAAATTCCCATGCATTTCAGTGGGATAATCTACACCAGGGCATTTCCTTGAGGCACATTTTGGAGCATTATAGATAACGCAACGCAATGTTTTGAAGATGAAAACGCGGGGTTAACACAGGTAAACACGGGACAGCAATGTCTATTGATTTCAATAGGGGCCTTTTCCAGCATTTTCCCATGTTGATAAATGCTTGAAAACATAACAAAATGTGGCAAAACAAAACCTAGACGTTTTCCAGTGGTTTAAAGGCAAGCTTTAAAACGCCTGAACTTTAAAGATGGGCTTTTAAAAGCCTCAGGTTAAACACTGGGGAAACAGTCCGTTTAGACGTGTAGTATTGAAAATGCCATCTGAAAATGGCAGTCAAATTAACTTAGACTTTGTGACATATTCTAGATGTACATATAATTTTTTTGCAGAAAAAAAAAAATTACACATACATTTTGGTATATAATTAAGTAATGCTGAGGGTCTATTCACACTAGAACAAGTGTTTAGGTGTTGTATAGGGCAAACTGA
>NW_027321001.1:0-2522 GCF_032062135.1 Pyxicephalus adspersus | reverse complement strand
GAGATTCACATCAAGGATATGGTTCAACTATGTGATGCTATAATGTCAATATAGACCAAAGCTTAGATTTCAAAAAGGAATGTTTCCATCACCTCGTTAAATCTTTTCTATGAAGAATTTGTGGAAGTTCTGAATTTAAAAAGGGGTCCAACTCCAAACTACAAGGTGTTCCTAATAAAGTGTTTATTGTATGTATAAACACATAAAGTGAAAATATATTTTCTATTATATGGGAAAGCTTTTCTAAACACTAAACTTTATCTTTGTAAACAAGATCAGTAGGTCAAAAACAGGCACATATTACTGATGTCATTACCGCTAACCTTTATGGGGCGAAGACGATGCAATGCACAAAAGCAGCTTTTATTTCCCCCCTTTGACTGCAAACCGATCAAGTAATTGTGCACTTAACCATACATACCTGTTTCACTGCGTTTTAATAGATACGAGTGAGAAAATGTTCTTGACACATTGGAGTATGTAATAAAATTAACTGTTTGCAGCCGTCCTTGTAGAAAGACAAGCCTGGATTCCACACGCCTGAAGTCAATATGAATTATAGGCAAGATTACACCGGAACTAAATGACATGGCGATCAATGCCAATTTACAGATAGCGACAATATGCTTCCCATATCTGTCATATTATTATTATTGAAATATTTTTCATTGTGCAACAATAGGGTTAGCAATGGTGTAAAACAAGCATTCTCTTCTTTTTACTGGATTACACATACACAAAGAAAGACTGATACAGAAAGTATGCAAGAAAATCATTTGTTTAGTTGAAGCTGAATTCCAGGCAGAAGCTAAATACATTGTAAAAACATACAGTGGCTTCAGAAAGTATTCAGACCCCCTTTACTTCTTTTCTTTTATTTTCTTTCTCATTAATTCTACACTCAGTACTTCATAATGACAACACGAAAACATGAAATGTTTTTCCACCCCAGGCATTTGTATATCTTATTCTCATATGACTATGACCATGCAATTCCATCAGTTTTCTGCCTTCCCTTGATCTTAACAAAAAAACCCCAATAGAACTCTTCTAAAATTTTACAATGTGAAAGTAGAACTACCAAAACATGTCTCTTGTTCTTTAACCTAAAGGGAGCTATTTTCCTCCTCTTCTAGAAGTGGTCTTTCTTGACTATTTTGTTGGTTTTCCCAGACAGACATAAAATGGCTTTAAAGCAAACCTGTTCTCTATAAAAGACATTCAAAAATAAACTCTCTTTATGAGTCTGGGCACCTTCTTGAACATCAGTGTTCACAACAATTAACCATAGACAGAAAGTTCTTGCCGACAGGCAAGCACAGCCTCATGAAAACTTAGTTTTACAATCGCCCTGTGGACAGGCAATGGACATTTAGGAAAATATATAAATATACAAGTAACAACCTGCAAAGCAAGCCCTCACTGACTCTGTGGCTGCTAATTTTGAGGAGCAATCCATTCTTAAATTTCACAGCAGAAAGAAAAGCCCAACTCCAAGAATGTCGTATTTTAATTGTCCCCCAGGTTTTTTAACTTAGCAGCTCAGCAAAACTCAATTTTAAAGCCCCAAAAGTTCCTTTTTGGCAACAAGATGTACTTTATCTTGAATGATACCTAGTGCACTTAAGCAAGAAAACTAAGGAAAGACTGCGAGTCCTGGATGTCACAAACCCACCACCTGCACCCATAGTACATTGGTGCTGAAGTCCATCAAGTTCAACCACTAGATATCCCAGGTTTAAAACCCTATGGACATTTGATCCAACTATTGATCCAGAGGAAGGCAGAAAAAACCCCGGGTACAATTAGCTCCAACATGGGAAAAAATTTCCTTCTTGATTCCATGAGGCAATCGAATCTCTGTTATCTTTACTTTAAAGCCTTAATACCCAGTTATATTCTGTGCACAGCTTTCTTCCTTACCCCAGACCTCCCACCGCTAAGAGAGGACCAAGGAAGAAAACGAGAACCTAGTTTATCTTGTGACCAACCAGAAATTATCAGAAACAGTAAGTCTGGAAGCCAAAAAACATTAAATGCTACTAGTGGGGACCTTTAAATTAGAATGGGGCTTTATAGGACAACATCAAGCCTAGGGTTAGTCTTTAAACTATTTTCTCAGCAACTCAGATTACTTTGTGTCCCTTTCCCAGCAATGACTTGGCAGCCTTCTAGTCTTCTAATCTGTAATGCAAATACAAATCGGGAGCTTTGGGAGCCGCTGCTGGGGAACTGAGGATGAATTCATCCACATTACCCACAGCTGCTCATGCAGCATCAACTGGGACTTGTTTTAAAGCTCTCATGTTAATTTAGGGTGCTTCAATGGCTATAATATTGATCTATTTTTGTTTTAATATTTAAGGCATTGCACACAAACTATAGCTACGTACACACTTCCAATTATTATCGTTGGAAAACGAACGACGAACGTTCATGCACGATATATATGAACGATCGTATAGCACCGATCCTGCACATAGAGTTAACGACACGATCGTTCGTAGATATTGTACACACAA